>NC_040042.1:36285532-36330301 GCF_003713205.1 Coffea eugenioides | reverse complement strand
TCTGTCTTCCGCCGCCTCTTTCTCGTCTCTTATCTCAAGACTCACTGTCTCTCACCTTCCTTCCTCCGCCTCCACCGACCACTGCCTCCACCGCCTAACTAACTGTCTAACCTTTCTTTCTCTACCTCCACCGCTTCCACTCTCTCTCACTCTCGGTTTCACCTTCATCCTCAAGCCATTTCTTCAAGCCTGACAGACATAGCCTTCATCTTCAAGCCCGACAGGCGACAGACATCTTCACGCCATCTTCACTCTTCATCTTCAAGCCATCATCAGCCTTCATCTTCAAGGACAAATTGAGGTACGCGGCTGATTTTACTTAGCTTTCATCTATGTTTCTAGTGTATTTTTCTTAGGCATTTCATCAAACAGCTTGCATACTTTGGCCTTTTGTTTTTGAATTTTGTGATGTTTGATGTGTTCTTAGATATGTTTCTTGTCCAGTAGCTTGCTGTTTAAAAAGGTGAATAATGATGAAAAATTGTGTATCTGGCCACGAGGTTTTAGTTGCAATGTGTTTATATAAATTGGTCAAGGTAACTGATAAGATCTGTAATCTTGCTTTCCGCTTTCAACTGATGCAATATTTCACTAAACTATCCATTTATTTCCATTATACAATCCGGATGTCAGTTTTTGTCCGCTAAAAGGAGTCAATTTTGTACTACACCAGTCTTTTAAATAACAAATCGAATGATCTAGCCTACTTGCTAACAGAAATACTTGGCGTGATGCTAGTTGCTGGAGTTGCTAAATTATCAATGGAAGCTTCATGTGTGAATGTAGAAATGTAGCCACCAATTTCAAGCAATGAATGTGTATTCTTTTGCTCTGTGTTTTCACCTTGATTGTTTCGCTGCTCCTGCAACTTTGTTTTATCCTTGGAAAGAAGATAATCTTTTTGTAAACGTTCATGTTCATTTAAGAAGGAAGCTTTGATTTATAGACAATGCGTATATCCAAAAACCTAATTCTGCTTATCTTTATAGAGTAATAAGCCATTAAAGGATAGTGGAAAGCTTTCTTGCTTCTTTAGCATGTTTACATTATCAAGAGGGGCAGGCAGTCTTGTCTCACTAAATACCACTTCAGTAATTGTCTTTTGAAAGTCACAAGAAATCTTTAATAGTTCCTCGTGGACCTGCAGTTTTTTTTTTAAAATTAATAACAGTCTCATCTGGTTTATGGGAAAAAGTCACATTTGATTGATTTTTAACTCATCAAAAAAACTACTCTTGATTTTTGCATACCAGTAAACATGTCCGCTTTTGAGGAGATAGAAGGTTCAAGTGATTCAACGCCATCTTCATGTCCAGCTCATATTTCCAACAGCTGTGAAGAATCTGGTCTTGGTGTTAAGAAAAAGAGAGGCGAGTACAAGAAAATGTCACCAGCTTGGGATTATTTTCAGCCTCAGTATGTCCAAGGTGTTCGTCATGCCGTATGTAACTACTGTACGAAAATGATAGCTGCTGATCCGAAGTCTAATGGTACTACTCCTCTCTTATCCCATATTAAATCATGTGAAACGAATTCTGCAAATAAAAGTAAGGGGCAAGGTACATTATGCTTGGGAGAAGTTGGTGCTCTTGGGGGGAATGTTAAGAGTACACTTATTAGTTGGAAGTATGACCCTGATGCAATTAGAAAAAGCATTACTTATATGTTGATTGTTGATGAATTGCCATTCAAACATGTAGAAGGCAAAGGATTTCAACATGTCATGAGAACTGCTTGTCCTTCTTTTAAGATTCCTTCACGGTGGACAATTACTAGAGATTGCTATCAACTTTATTTAGATGAAAAATTAAGTTGAAGAATATGTTAAGGTGTAGAGCTGTTAGAGTTTGTCTTACCACTGATTGTTGGACATCTATCCAGCGAATAAATTATATGTGTTTGACAGCTCACTTTATTGACTGTGATTGGCTATTGAACAAAAGAATTTTAAATTTTTGTCCAATTAGTAGTCATAAAAGGATTGAAATTGAGAAGAGTATTGAGAAATGCTTATTAGAGTGGGGGATTGATTATGTTTTCACAGTAACAGTTGACAATGCTTCTTCAAATGACACGGCTGTGCAATATTTGGCTGAAAAATTGCAAAATTGGGGCAAAGCTATATTAGGGGGAAAGTGGATTCGTATAAGATGTGTAGGTCACATAATCAATTTGATTGTGAGTGATGGCCTAAAAAAATTTGGGGGGTCCGTTGATTCTATCCGAACAGCTGTGAGATATATTAGACAATCACCTTCTCGTTTGAAAAAATTCAAGGAATGTACTGAAATTGAAAAAATTGACTGTAAAAGGTTACTAAGTTTAGATGTGGCAACTAGGTGGAACTCAACCTGCTTAATGTTAAACAGTGCTCATAGGTTTGAGAGGGTAGTTGAGAAGTTTGAGGAGCAAAATCCATATATGCTGCATAAGCTAGATCAGTTGCCAACAAAAGGTGATTGGGAAAAGGCAAGATTCTTAACTATATTTTTGGAGAACTTTTTTGATCTCACAGTAAAGGTTTCTGGTTCCAAATATGTGACATCTAATAATCTTATCAATGAGCTTAGTCACATTAATGGCATCCTAAAGGAAATGGCAGAAAGTGCTAATCCTGACTTAAGTGGAATGGCAAAAACGATGACAGACAAGTATGATAAGTATTGGGGAAGAGTAGAGAAAATGAACATGTTGATTTTCATTGCTTACATGCTGATCCTAGGACAAAGTTTGAGTATTTTGAATTCATTGCTTGTAAAATGTATGGTGATACCGAGGGTGCCGTTGTGGCTCGTGTAGCCAAGGATGCAATGTATGAATTGTTTGATGAGTACAAGAGACTTAATACTCCTGCTGGATCTTCTCATTCCTCTACCTCTTCACTTTCTAGTGGATCTGAAAATAGCATCTCTTCCTTTGATGGAGAAGTCTCCAAAAAAATAAATGATAGATACAGAATTGAGTTCAAGAAAAGAAAAGTTGAACTTGGAGGAAAGAATGCTAAATCTGAACTTGACAAATATTTGAATGAGGATTGTGAGGACGAGGATCCCGAGTTCGATATCTTGAATTGGTGGAAAGGTAATAGTCTTCGGTTGCCAATATTTTCACAAATGGCTCATGATGTGTTGGCTATCCCGGTCTCTACGGTTGCTTCCGAATCTGCCTTTAGTACCGGAGGACGTGTTCTTGACCCATTCAGAAGCTTTTTAACTCCAAGAATTGTGCAAGCCTTGATTTGTGCTCAAGACTGGTTTCGGGCATCCGAAAATGAGTTGAATGTAGAAGAAAAATTGGAGGATCTTGAGGAATTTGAATCTGGTAAATTATCTTCTTTCTTATTGACAAACTTGAAATATTTTTTCTATTCATAAATGCAATTAAGTTACTTCATTCTTTTTTTTTTCTTTCTTGAATAATAGGTTTAATCAAAGGAGGTGCAGAAGCCACAATTGTTGATGTTTGAATTCTCTAATGCTGATTCTGATTTGGAGTATAGAAATTCAAGATTGAGTAGTCAAGCCTATCCCTCAATCCCTCGGAAGTTGCAAATTGAAATGTTGTTGAATTGTTTGTGTGAAATTTGGACTGGAATTGTTGCTTACATTTGTATTATTTGATAATAGTTGATTTGTATTATTTGTTGGAATTGTTTTGTATTTGAAATTTGGATTGGAATGTTCTTATCTGTACCTGTAATATTTCTATTTCAGAGACTTGACAATCATTTCTTTTTCTTGAATTTCTCTCTGATGGTTTTTTCCCCCTATGGGTATTGACATAACGAAGTTTTTAGTTCCAGATACTGATTAGGAATTCTGAGCCCTTTTATTCATGTTTGTGGGTCTTGTAAGTAGTTGCATTGACTGAACAAAAGATACTTTGTGTTCATTTTCTCAGTTTTATGGTGATGTTTCATTGCTGAATCTATTTAACAGTTTCTAGTATTCTTATGCTGAGTATGTGATCACAGTCCACTTATTTCTAAGCACGGTCTTCAATCTTGATCAGTGCTGAATCCTGGATTATATTGTTTGATCTCATATGATGTACTTGTAAATACCATTGACACTATGAATCTTGAAGTTCTCAAGTCTTCTTTTGGAGATATGGTAAGCTATGGTGATTCTGCGACTTATCGTGTCCTATGATATTCCTATTCTCTTCGGCTAATGGCATCAGTATGATTGTTTAGAAGCGGCAATGTCCTAAGGGGACTGCATTAAATTTGAACAGGTTTTTCCGTTTTTGACTAAGAGGGGAAACCAAAAAAAAAAAGTGCATAGGTTTGAATTCGGAATCCACCAAATTTCGAATTCAATTCGGCATCGAATTCGAAATCAGAACTTGCCATTTCAAAATCGAATTCGGTCGGGAAAAATCAGGCCAAAATTTTGAAAAATTCCGATTTCAAACTTCCGATTTACCGAATTCGATTTTGATGCACAGCCCTATGGACAATAATGAGTGATAAGTAAAAAGGAATAATCCAAACATGTGAAACAGTGTAAATATTCATGAGAGTGAAGATATAAGTCTATCACAGATTCAAGATGGATTGCATGAAACACAATGTGTAGGTGACTTGTCACAAATGGATACAAGCCATTGCATCTCTATAAGTGATAAGATCTAATATATTTGAATTTAAGTATTGTGATTTTGTATTTGCTTAATGATAATGGTTTTAATCTCATATTCCAGGTTGAAGGTATTAGCTCTACTGCAAAGAAGAGCAGTGAAAAAGCTGTACAATTTCTTATAACTTGAATTTGATTTTATATTCTTACCAATGTAACTACTGTACATACTCATTACTCATAGTACTATTATGCAGGGAAAAGGCACTAGACGTGTAAGAAAGAAAGCAGCTTCATCACAAAATAGCCAACAAGCTACTGGGAACAACATAATTTCTTCTGCCCCTGCTGCTAAACCTAACTTATATGAGGTTTTTGAAATTTCAGATTCACATGTGGCACATATCAATCAACCAGTTGCTCCCATTGCTTCTGCACCATTTAGAATTAGGGATGTTCAAATTCATCTCAGACTCCCTAGGACCAATAAATGTGGTGACAAGTCCAATGTTAAAGGAAAAGTAAAAGTGAACTAACTATGTATTTCGTTTGTTGATGATTGTGTTTACGTGTGGGTATACTCGGTACTTCTTTTGTTCTGTTGGAAGTAATGCAGTTTCTTTTGTACTTTTTTTGTCATGCCTTCTGATCAAATCTATGTATATTTTGTAAGGGAGAATTGGAGGTCCCTTTTTCATGGTTGTAATGACTGAATTGCAATATTATTTAAAGATTATTGACTTCTAGGTAGAATTGTTGCAGTTTCCTTTCTCAATTGAATTGTGAATATCTTGGCATCATTTACGAATGTGTTTTACAGGGATAATTTTCAAATAATGTCTTTATTTGGCCTCTAAATTGCCATCACTTTACATGTGTAATAAGATGCTAGATAGATATTTTCTAATTCAAATGTTAAATCATTCTTAAATATAGGCTCAAAAGATCTTGAAAGGCTGTTAATTTCACATCAAGAAATGTCCATTATAGTTTACAATAGCACTAAATACAACATTGCTGATATCTCACTAGCAACATAATACATCCCAACCTACACATTCACCCACTACAAGCAAAAAATCCCAAAATTCTGAATGAATGTGTTTTAGCCATTAGTTTGAACAACATTGCTAATCACTAGTAGCTTGTCACAAACTGCTAAAACATAGCTATTCCATCCTAATTTTTGACCTTTTACACCAGCAAAACAAACAACAACAACAATATCAACAACACAATTGCATAGACTAATTTTCTTTCCCTTGCTCTTAGTCTTTCAATTGTGGCATCCTTAGCATTCATACTCCACAGCAAACCAGGTATCAAAGCAGTAGATCTTTGGCACATTATTAGATCATACCACTCGAAATAGTTGCAACCTTATTTATCTCTTCTGCCCTTCACGGTCAAGAAAATAATGCTTCAGAAAAAACCTAAAATTCGAAAGCTGAAGCAAGAATTTGAGATAGTCCATACCTTCTTCATGCTGCAGCTGAAATACTTTCTTCCAAGGTTGCTGTGTGTCCAAGAGGTAATCATCATTTCTTGTAACTTATAGTGTCAAAACTATTCTGGTTTCATGACTGCATACAACGAGATAAGAAGACAAATTTGACAAAATTATGCCATGAATGTGAATGGATGAAGGAAACCCGAAGCTCTTCAGTCTCGAACTCTACAAGTCTTTGTCACTTCCCGTCAATTGAATTTGGCTACAAGGGTTTTTTCTCCAATTGGGGAAGAATAAAGAGAACGACGGAAAGAAAGAAAGGGATTGATTGGATTTTGTCTTTGTTAAAAAAAAAGTTTTGCCAATCGCCTAATTATATAGTAGACTAATACTAATTAATATAATTAACTCCATTTGCTGATTGTGTTTTGTCTTTGCTAATAAAAAAAGGGGGGACTAGATAGCTGGAAATAATTTTTTATTAGTTTTCACACTTAAAAATTTGAAAAAAGGATTGTGAGTGCCGGCACGTGCTCTCACGTGACTTTTTCTGGCAAAAATTGAAGAAAACCCATCAATTGTCCACTGTCGAGCAAAATTGGATGCATTGGGAAGCATATTTGTTTTCCAAAATAGATTAGGGACTAGTTTCGTGCATTGGTTTTAAATTGGGGACCAAAACTCCAATTTTCCTTTTTAAAAAAAAATAATTTTTCACACTATTAGTATAAAGAAATTTTTCATGACTCGGTTTGAATTGATGACTCAAAATTTACATTCACATTTAAAGAGTTTTCTTATTATATGTAGGGCACATATTTAAACCTGTTTCTGTATAATAAATTTTTGGGTAAAAAACAAAAAAGCCCCATGTGATAAACCTAATACACAAAAAAGCCCCCCATGGTTTCAAAATATACAACACGACTCCTCATGCTTTGAACTAAATTGTAAAGGTGACGGAATCCGTTAAACTTAACAGAAATGGTCAAAATGACCAAAATACCCTGATCTAATTCAACAAAAAAACAGCTCAAAAAATCATTTATTTTATTTTGTAAGTAGAGAGAATTGAGAGTTAAGGGGTAGAATAGGTATATTTGATAAAAATTAGGTATAAAAATTTTTTTTTTAGGTTCCAATATGTCATTTCCGTTAAGTTTAACGGATTCCGTCACCTTTACAATTTAGTTCAAAGCATGAGGGGTCGTATTGTATATTTTGAAACCATGAGGGGCTTTTCTGTGTATTAGGTTTATCACAGGGGGTTTTTTTGTTTTTAACCCTAAATTTTTACACCATAAATATATTTAAGATGTATTTGATTCGCAGTTTTTCTCCTCCTACACATGGTGCGTGTTGAGGTTATTTCAAGTCACTTATGCACATATTTTTTTTGTTACATTTAGTGATTGTGAATTCGGTATTCTAAGGTCACTTTTGCACATAAATCTCTTAATATCCAAGAATTTAAAATTGGGATAATAATTTGGATTTTTCTATAAATTTTCCCATGAAAAAAATAACCTTTTTTTTTTTCGAAAGATCAATGTAAAAAGTATGCTTGAAAGGCTTAAAAATGAATGAGAACAATTTCGAATTATTTTATTTCATGAAGGACAATTCTACTTGCTATGTATTTAAGTTCATCGATAATAAATATTGCAAACTTTTGTCCTCTCCATGAAACATGAGTTATTTAGAGGGGCCAAAGTTAAATTAATCCAACCCCTCTTCTTCAGCTGCTTCTTAGGGCTAAACGGTGTCGTTTGGTGGGTGGGGTGTGGGGAGCGGCGGGTGCTGGAATCTGGTGAACCCCGTTCACGTCTACCGGGACTTTTTCCATCTCCTCAATTCCACTGTTTATTCCACTGTAGCCAAGGATTTTTGCGAAAACTCCCAATCTCCTCTGCATAATTAATTTCATTTTATTTATTTATTTATTTTAATTTTTTTGTAGTTTTTGCTTGTTTACGCAAAAATCATTGACTAGCAGAGGGCAGAGGAATGAGTGTTTTTGCTGGATCGGATCTGAATCGTTCACCAGTTTCCACTGTCTTTTCTTATTTTCTTCTATGATTTTTTCCTTTGAATTTAGTTGATAAAATTTGTTGCTTTTTATGTTGTTGATTACTAAATTATGTATTTGTTTTTCCTTTTTGTTACTATACTCAGTTATTTGGGAGTTGAATTTATTTGTAGAACAGGCAAATTTAAAAGGAAAAAGTTCAAGAAAGTTATTTATTCTATTTAGTTATACTATGGTTAATTGTATATGTGGTGGTGTTGTTTTTGTATCTCAAAATGATTAGTCAAAAGTAAGAAATTTGAATTTTGATCATAAGGAATTTCGGGTACATTGCAGGGTATATTATTAGTTAATGGGAAAGGAATAATTCAAACATCGAAAATAAAAAGAGTGCATTTTTCTGTTTTAGTAGTAGTTTTACTTTTTGGGGAGGAATTTTGTATCTAGATGTTGTAGATTAGTCAGTTGTAATGAGCATCTTGATGCATTTGGACTTGGAAGGCACAATTATCTAGTAGAACATTGGCATTTGCCTTGTAGGAGTATTCCACATTGTAAAAGAGGCATTAGTGGAGGCTTAGAGATTGAGTGTGAAGTTGATTTATCATCAAGCTAATTACATAATCCCCAGTTATCTTTTCTATTCTTCAGGCAAATTTGATCTATAAAATGCTGCAGAAAATGCGCTTATGCCTGTAGAGTTTTACAGATAGGTTTATCAAACAGTAGTTTACAAGAGTCCTTTCTGTTCAATGATCATATTATCCCTTTTTGAATTCTTAAACCTTTTTTTTCAAAGGAGTATACAACATCTGTTTGGTTCTGTTGTATGCGGTTTTATACACAGACATGACTGTATCCAAATATGCATATGCATGTACAACAAGTCTGGTGCTTTTACTGGGGTAATTGTGGTTTTAACTTATAGATGAAAACTTGTACTAGTATACAGAGTTCTTGTATTGCAAGGAAATGATAAAACAACCCCCAGGATGAACTCAAAATATCTGTTGATTTGCTTGCTTGTCACCATTGCACTGCACCTGGTTTTAGGTAAAGCCCTTGTTGAGGACTGTGCATGGCTGACGGGGAGACTGTGTACCTGGCTTCATAAGAAAAGATCCCCTGGTCTACATGCAGTTATTAACGTGTCGGTTAGTAAAAGCTGTGAGTTGGTTTATCATTTCTCTATCATAAGAAATCAGTGGTGCATATTTGTCCCTGTTTCATCCATCTTTGTAGATTTTCTTAAGCACTGACATATCAGCCACTGGTTAAAGGAATTGTTACTTTTCATGGCTACAGGCTGCAATCTTTTTCTAAATAGTTAAGTTAATTCGTTGTCCTGTTTGACTCCTGAATGTTGTAAAGCAGCCTTATTTCGCCACTCAAGCAGAATTAGAAAAGATGCCTGGACCATTAAGAATACTTGTGCCTTCAAGGTTACTTCTTTTTCTTGAAAACCTGAACTTGTATTATTTCAGGTTTACTCCCCTTTGTATGAGTTCCTTGAAGACTTGCTGATTTTCCTGCTTTATTTTAGGAGACAGTCATGATAAAAGCAATGTCAAATTGTTGTTAGATACAATTTTGTTGGTATTCCTTCTAGATTCATTGAACTGATGGTACTTGACTATCACTTGTCAGCCTTGTCTGAACAATTTATTTATGTATCTGGAGTATATCATGTTCAATTGAATCCACATGCTTATTTGTGTAATGAAGGCTGTTCAATGCTCCATCAAATGTTGGCAAATGATTTTCCATCCTATACATAAAACATGCCTAGAATTGTTCAATGCTCCAACGAATGTTGGCAATTGATTTTCCATCCTGGACATAAAAACGTGCTTAGAATTTGTACACAATCTTGACACTGATACTACTATTCTCTTTATTACTACAATGTAAAAGAAGGGCAAACTTTTTCTGCATCACATGTGCGACATTCTAAGATACGGGCTTCTCAAATGACACCTCGGATGGTTACTACCTTCAATTTCCTTGATTTGCAGTCCCATGGAGATATGATGCCGTGTTGCAACGGTGAAATAGTTGGTTCCATGAGATATGATAATCTTCCTCTTCTTGTCTCTCTGAAACTCATGATGGAGCTCCCTCTCAAGCTTAATAGACAGCCTTCTTTTTCATCTCTGCGCCTGCAAAAGGTACGCATTTCCTCTTCAATTTCGCAACCTTGAAGGCTGACCACATGAAGACCTTCTAGAGAACAAGTAGCATGAAGTTGACAATTGGTATAACAGATAATTGTTGCAGCTTAATCTTGGACAACACTCAGAGCTCTGGCAACTGCAGTGTAGAATATGCAAGGCTATAATATGGCAATGAAGGTAGAGTGAGGAAGGGTGATGTCGTCTGTGAGTTATGATTTTTTTTTTTTTTGATGTATTCTTTCTGATTGTTTGTGAGTGCTAGAATATACAGCAACGGGCCTTAATTATAAATGACAAATCAATTGTGCAAGTTAGAGCGGGCTTGGATGGGTGCTTGTTCCTTGGGAGATTTGGTGGGTATTATGTGTTTTAAGAACAAATCTAAAATCCCAAGTACTCATTCTGTTCCGATTCCAATTCACTTTTTGTTCCAGTTCCAATTCACCTTTTGTGGGTATCAGATCCTTTGCATCATATGCAGATTGGTTACAGTCCGTAGATATCCAATCCAATTTTCATAGCTTTTCTTTCACTAATGTACACTGTTTTTTTTTTCCTTTTTTTCTTATTACTTGAGTCTTTAAACATATGAGTTTCAAAAGCTGTCGTTGAAGTATTACATGATATTTGAATTTTTTTTATCAGAACTTAACTCCTTTGTAATGTGACAGACAAGTATAAAATGATTTCAGTCTAGCAAAAAAAAGTAATAATAATAATAGTAATGACTCGTATATTAGTATGGCAAATAACTCGCAGGATATTGTAGAACTAAAATCTTAGATGAATGTACAACTATATAAGCAGAAATATGTAAAATCAACACAAAAATCCTAAATTTTGTAATGTCTTCTAGAGAAGATTTATTGATCTAGTACCTTCTAATTCATCTATCAAATTAAAGAAAAAGTATTTCATAAAAAATAAAGAATCAACAAAATTATGAACAAATCTATCCAATATCTCAAATTAACCACAAAAGAGTTTAACTTTCCGAACCCAAAAACAAATTTGATAGGATTTGTAAAATTAACTCCCAAAAAAAGTAGAAAAATATCATGAATATAAAAACAAAAGATAAAAGAGGAAAGGGATTGCGCTTCTTTATCTATCAAGTTCAACTTCATTATCATATTCACTATCAATAATGTAAAAGAAAATATATAAGAGAAGAGGGGGAAAAAGAAAAGAAAAGAAAAGAAGATGAGCGGAACTTGTAGAGTGCTTCCTCGAGATTAAGATTATTAAAAGAGAAAGAGAATTGAGGGTTCCTTCAGTTTTTAGTTAGATTAGTCATTTTGTTTTTAAGTTGTGCCAAGTAAGTTTTTTTTTTTTAATTTGAAAAAAAAATGGCCATCAACCAACTTGTAGTAGCAGACAATTAGTTGTAGATATTGGGTTTTCATAGAACACCAAAGTTCAATAAAGTGAGCAGCCCATTACAAAATATCCAAATCCGAAATCAAAATTCAAAAATTTATTTCGATTCACCGATTTTGACTAGTCTTTTTAACTTTTCGAGTTTCTCATAAAATTGAACCGGTATGCTAGTTTGTTGTCCAACCAATCGAATCGACTGGTCCGATTCGATTCTTCAAACACCGGCCGGAAGAGCTCTATTCAATTTGGGTCATTCATGTAAATGAACTCGATTCAATATGAGTGTGCCCTGAAAAAGGATCACAAGTTGTTTTCTTGATTCATTTACTTATTTATGTGTCAACTTTTTAAGGGGGCTAAATAAATTGTAGAAGTTTTGAAGAAGAATATTGATGGGAAAAAAGAAATATTTAGGAGATGAAGTAGGTCCATATGTAGCAGGCATGAATGATCTTGTCTTCCACTGAGAGATTAGTCCTAATGGTTACAGAATTCTAGGGCAAAGAGAGAGAGAGGGAGGGTACAAAGGTGTTGGATCAAAAATAGAGAATGAATGACAGATTGAATATACAGGAAGTGCCCATTGCCAGTTTCCTAGTTAGAAACTAGTGGTGATGATTTGACCCTAACTTCGTGGTAAGTTACTGAACTGTGACCATCCTATTTTTCTATTTAAAATATTAATTAATTAAGGAAACGAAAGTCTCTCTAAAAAAAAAAACTTTGTATATGTATTTGCATTTGCTTCCTTTCTTGATTTCATCCTATATTGCAAGCTCCTTGTAAGCAATTATAGATCCAGCAGTATCCATCTTTCTAATGAGGCACCATTTATAAGATTAAAAATCTTGCCCTATTCAAATAGTACAATTTAATGAAGCATTTTGATCAATTACATATGAGAAAGTCCACGGATATCATCATCTTCTCAGAACCAAAATGCAGAGATTGACATAATACATAACCCTACTTTCTACTCATTGTAATATATTTCTTACATCATGTAATTGACTTACAACACAAGGTTCACCCATTTATTATTCACATATGTGTCTTTTCCTCTGCTTCACCTCATTCAACTCTACGCCTCCATTTTACACACACTATATGGTCAGGAAAGGGGCAAACTAATATTGCTCCATGAGCATGGACCAATTACTAAATGCACAATGATTCATATCAATTGTAATACGGTGGCTATAACATGTAACTAATTTACAACAGGATGTATATTCATTCACTTGTTAAATGTGATTTTGTTTCTCTCATCTTTCCCTAATTCCAGTCGACGGTTTACTTGAATACATAACCCTAGGTCTTCCAAAAACTACTATCCCATTATAGTCCATCACTGAAAAGCTGAATGCTCACACACACACAGATACGGTACACACATACAAATACAGTACAACTTCACTATTCTTCTATCATCTTCATATTATGTCTTCAGTGACTCTAATTTCATCCTTCCTTTAACAGATGTGCATTTGGGTGACAAATTATTGGCCACAATTACTGACATGGTTCAGTCATGTTACCTTGGTCTGCTAATACGCTTCACGTTTCACCGAAGTCGGAGACGTAGCTGCTTCTGCTATTAAGTTGAAGGACAAAATCTGGTTTCGTGAGATGCTGAATTTCCTCTATTTACTTCTACCTTACCGCCGCTCTTGCACGCATTCAGAATACATACAACACTCTTATACCCAATTGGAGACCACAACTGCTTCTGCTATTCAGTTTTACGGACAAACTTTGGCTTCATCTCTGTTTGCTTCTTCCATGCCGCCTGCCTCTCCACCCACTTTTCTGTCAATTGCTACCTTCATCAGAGTAGACTACACCCACTTCACCTAGAAACACCCAGTAGGTTGAATCCCACCTGAACTTCAGCTTTCTGCCTTCAGTGAGTGGTTGGTCAGAGTAGATTACCTTCACAATTTAATTATTTGGCTTCCCTCAGTTTTGTTTTCTGCGACTAATTCAAAATTTCAACTTGAATTTCAAAAACCAATTCTCTTCCGTTTGCTCCGTCTGCTCCCGTTTGGAAGTCAACATTTTTTTATTTGGAACGGCGTCGTTTTTGTGCCCTGCTTCAACCTTGCTGACTTGGCTCATTTGTCTCCTCACGTTTTTTATTGTGAGGAGACCGTTCAGGAGCGGTCGTCTGAGGACCGCTCCTGCCCCGTATCCCCCGTATCCACATAGGAATCATTCCAAGGTCCACAAGCTTTGAATTTTGGTGGCCCCATCCCAATTTAACCCTTTTTTATACTGGTCTCGCCGTTGTTGCTCTATAGATTTCGGCCTTTTTGGTCTTTTTATTGCGAATACTATTTTTAGTGGTTGGGCGCGGCCTGCTTCATATGTCTGCCCAGATTTCTTTGGGCCTCTAACATTTTTTGCTAAATCTTTTTGGGCTTGCCGCCTTATGCTAGCCCACTATGTTTGCGTTTGAGACACAAGAAAAATATCACTATATCCATCCATATATAGCAAAAAACATATGATACGCAAACAAAACAGCAACTTTAGCTGCCAAATTATTCTTCACAAGTTAAATAGTATCAGCAACAAACAATAATACACCTCAAATTATACAAAAAAATCATACACAACCTAGAATAATACACCTCAAATTATAGTATCATACACACTAAGAAATCCTACATTAAAAATATGACAAATTTATACTACATTATAAAAATTATATTTCAAATCTTTACACATGTTCCAATATAAAATACATGTACATATAATTAATAAAGAAACGGAGAAGGGTTGGATTGAATGATCAGATGAGAGAAATAGTAAGTAGGGAATTTTAAACCCAATACCTCCTAATTATAAAATAATAATAATAATAATACAAAACTGTCATACTCCAAAAACACACAAAAAAAAACATACGATATGGGCACCCGCAACACCGCAGGGACCAATGTCTAGTATTTGTGAAAAATCTGATCCGGTTTTACAAATTGGATGTGGATCTCTTTGAATGATAGTTTGTTAGAGTGTTCAAGAATAATTTTTTATTATCAAGTGGTTGAAAAATGTGTTTGGATATTCTTAAAAGAGTTAATGTTAATCTATTACTGATACTATACACTATCATACTTAAATATATAACACACGTAACATTTAGATTTTAAATTCAAATTCAAATTAATTGTCATATATCCAAACATGACTATACTATATACCTTGTTGAGATTGCGAGTTTTTGTGAAAAAAAAATTTCTTTCGACATATTTTTCGACCATTTTTTACTTCACAATTCAAATGGAGCCTGGTCTTTCCCAAAAACATATATGATTTTGCAAAATTGCTCTATGCAAGTGGAGGCTTTCTTTTTTTTTTTTTTTGTCAAATGCAAGTGGAGGCTTTCTGGTTGGGGTCATTCGGGCTATGTGTAAGCCAAGTTGTCTAAAATATTTGGATTAGTAAGCCAATTTTTTTTTTTTTGGGTCAAATTAGTAAGCCAATTAATTAATACTGAAATAGACGAAACTTCGTGAAATCTTCCTTAGGCCCTTTCACCATATCCGGCTTGACTGCCACTTTTGCGTAACTTTAGAATCTGCTCTCATGTTTCAAGATTTTTCAAGACCAAGTGTGAAACCGAAGACTTTTTTTTTTTTTTTTTTTTTTTTGGAGGTTGAAACCGAAGACTTCGGTTTGATAAAGATATTTGCATAGATTAATCTTGTAAGCTTTTCGTGTATACATAAACATTTTTGGATGCATTAATAAGAGGAGCGAGAGGTTTTTAATGATGATTTTGTGTACTTCTAAAAATCCCTCCTTATTTTCTTTTTTCATGTTACAATAAAAATATAAAGCACGCAAAACTCTTCTTATTTTCATGTTGGATTAAGGAACGAGAGGTCAACAATGATTTTTTTTTAATATAATATTTTTACACTTGGTCCTATATTAGGGGAATGTGGTAGTAAGATAGGGATGAACCCAATTAAACTATTAAGAATTCGAAGGAAATCAAATTACTTTCAAAAGTATTTCAAAAAATTTTGATCGGAAAATCTAAGCAAGGAGTTTCGAACTCCTTACCTACATTCAAGAGAGACTTTTTGTCTCTCCTTGATGGCCAACTAAATTAGCTCAATTGGTTAATAACGGATTTATGTACTTTTAACATTTCATCCCTATTTTTGAACAACAATGTCAAACATATAATAAATACTAGAGGAGGGATGAATTGAATAATGTAAGGGAGAAGACGTAATTGAGAGGTCTAGGTTTGAAATTTTTCACTAAAACTTAAAGGGAAAATACAGTAAATGCAAGCATGCAAAGCCAATTTCCAGTAACTATCCTCGTACTTTCTCCATACCTGTTTATCTTAAAATAGTCTCACAAAATTAAGTGGCAGACACAAACTGTACATTGACCACTACTTTGATTAAAGTGGGAGCTTTATCTCTCACTCTCTAGGCAAGCCTGATGACTAGAGCTTGAATTAATGTAGATAAATCCCCAATGGTGATGTGAGGCATGACTATTCGCAGCATCTGTGATACTTTCAGCAAGGATAACTACTAAGGTTTGGCTCAATGACCATAAAAAAAAAAAATCTAATAATTTTTTATACTTACTAACACCTTATATACAGTTTTTTTAAACTTTCTTTTTCTTTAAATTAGGATAAATTAGCAGTAAATAAAAAAAAAAAAAAAAGCTTTGAGCAAGGATCCAAAGAGGTGAGTGGCCTACATTTTCATCAGCTTAGCCGGCCTTTCTTTATCCAAATCCTAAACGACGGAAAAGGTCCGGTTTGCCACGGGCCCTGGGGACGTGTTAATTTTTTTTTTTGTCAGCAACGATACATTTGTATAACCTATTCTATCCTAATCTAGGAGGAGGGGGAGCCTAAGGAGGCTGTGATAGGGGCTAGTGGGTATACAGATCCAACTAGATCAAGGGAGTGCTATGGCACAACTCTTAAATTTTTTTCGCTGCTGGTAAGGTTTGAACCCTCACCAACAGCTCAAGGAGGGAGGGATTAAGTCCCTCCCTGTGGCCACTGAGCCATTGGCCCAGTGGTTCTGGGGACGTGTTAATGGTCCACCCACAGTGGTGTTAATGGTTGCCGATCAGGATGAGGTAACAGTGGAGGAAATGGCAATTTCCAATCTTTAACGCATGCTCATCATCGTTATTCTATTTACTGCAAGGGAGACTTCAAATTTTTGAAGAAGGGCCAAAAAGTCAGAGTTGAGACGAAGTGCGGATTTGATAAAATTAAAATTTAAAAACTGAAATTTGTAATTTGAATTTTAAATTTATTAAATTATTAAATAATTATATATTGAATTAAATGTACTTAAATATATATCACATTAAATGATAAAGTAAATAATTTATTACTTTTTTTTAAAAAGTAAATTTTATTTAAAAACTTTAATATCATTTAATTAATTTAAATATTTTATTTTTATTATTAAACACGGTACAGATATGAATTCATTAACTTTAACTTTAAGTATTAAATTGCTTTTCAAAATGGTGCTTTTAAATAATGTGATCTAGAGACTAGAGAGTAGAATGCATCATTTTGATTAGTGGGATCTGGAAAACAGTAACCTCAAAGCAGAAAATAAAAAGAAAACATGTTAATCCAACCATAGTGTAATTATACAAATTCCCTTGTTGAGTTTGCGAAAATATACCAAGGTTCTTACACTTCTATAAATCAAAGTTCACCTCTCCACTTCCTCTAAGCATAATATTCCGCACATAACAGCACACGAGCACTGACTTCTGTCTCTGTCTTTTCTCCATTTCTACTTCCCTGTTACACCTGCACACGAGCACCTGGAAAATGGGAACACCTGGAACTTCCCCTCTCTGTCGGAAAATGGGAAATAAGCTTACCATCCTAGAAAACAGGACTTGGTTTAACATAGAAATCAAGATGTGGGTGGATGTCTCTAGACCTGATAGGTTCAAGAAAATTGTTAGGATCGAACCAGGCAGATCTATAAGAGTAAAGGCCTCAACTTTCAACAGCGATGATCAGGGCAGTGTTGAACATGCCCTCCTGCTGGTTTGTGCAAATGGAAGTTGGACAGGAAAATACATTCTTCCTCAGGACTTGTTCGCTTGGGCGGCAGTCTTCTGCGACAGTAACCGACACGGTCAAGTCATTCTTCAGACTCAAGTACTTCTTCTGTAAAGTTGACGTCTGATCTCAGGCTGCTTTTGATAGATCAAATGCTCTCCCCCTCCTCCCAAAAGTGTTTGTGCAATTTTTTCTTGTGGGAACACAACTCATGTTGTGATATTTCAGCTTGTTTGGATTACTATTTTTCTTCAAAAAATTTTTACGCTTTTTTTAGTTAGTTTTTTCGTATATTTTTTTTTACAAAAATTTCAGAAAATAGCAATCGAAATATTTGTATTAATCGGTTTGATGTTTCAAAAACTCCGTTTAAATTAATTAATTTTGGGAGTGTTTTTGAAATATTTTGATAAAATAGTGTATATTAAAATTTTTTATTCTAAATATGTTTTTTTTGGTGATATTTTTAAGGAATATTTGAAATATATTTTGAGATAATTTTTAAAATTATTTAATGATGATATTTTTTTAAAAAATATTACCACTCACAACCACCACTATTTTCAACAACCATCACCGTCACCCGCTGCCGCTACCGCCACCACCGCCTTCCTCTTCTGCCCTTTTCCATTCTCTTTTCCTCCTTTCTTTTCTTTCCCCCACCCTCTCCCTCGATCTGATTTTGACAAGATCGAGGCCTCTGGTCTCCAGATCGCGACCAAAAAGTCGTGATCAGAGATCTCGATCTAGGGGGTGAGGGGGAAAGGAGAAGGAGGGCGGGATGGTGGCGGTGGTGGATAGTGGTGATTCTAGTAAGAGGTGAGGTGAAAAGTGTTGTAAATTATTTTGTAAGTTATTTTTAATATATTGTATGAGTCATATATTTTTTAAGTTATTTTTTGGTTGTGTATTACTATATAGTATTATATTCGAAAAACAGGTCAATCCAAACGAAGAGGTTCACAAGTTTGATCATTAGTCGAGAAGGGTTAACAATGCTTCATGTGCATCATTTGACATTATTATCACCGTCATGTACTAATTATTTAATTTCAAATAATAGTGGCGGATCATACATAATCTACTACTTGTAAATTTGACTTATCCTCGTTTTTTGGTTATGATTTGTATTAATTTAATTAATGTGCAGTAACGTCTAATTTTTCCGGTTCGATAGGTCAAGGATGTCCTTTTTGAACCTGTTCGCAAAACTCAAGATGCCATGTTCTTTATAAATACTCCTAATGGTATGTGGATGCCATGTGGACCAAAGCAATCAGGTGCTGTCCAGATAACTATGCCGGTAAAGGACTTGCTGTTAAGGTGAGATAGATGCTTACATTGGATTCTATATATGTTAGGGTCAATTCTAGTTGGTTTACGATATTAGCTGGATTTTTAATGTCTGTAAGTGCTTGCTTTGTGGCATACATCATTGCCGTGATAATCATTACAAATATTTATCAGAGCATGAACTTGTCAATCATGATTACCTCTTGACATCACTGAGGTGATGCTTTGAAGTATAATATAATGATTCTGGATGATAATATAAAGATTGAGTATGTTCCTTTTTTGTTCTTGGCAGAATGTTAACTGAGAGTATTTCAGATTAATGTCCATGCAGATAATCCCACCTCCGATATCTAAAATAGACTTTGACAAAGTGTTGGCAAGACAGAGGCCAACAGTGAGCAAAGCTGACCTTGAGGTGCATGAGAGATTCACCAATGAGTTTGGAGAGGAAGGTTGAGAGAAAGGATGCATTGGACGTGCTATTTATGCGACTTCCTCTCATTTGTATTCTATATGAACTTTGTGCTGATTGTACGAGCCTCTTTCGGAGGAAAGATACATGGCTTTGCCTTTCTATTCGCAAGAAGTGAACTCTGATACTTCCAATATCAATGTATTTTTTTTGTTAATGTCAAAAAGATGAGCATGAATGTTGCCTCAATAATTGCGGTTTGCCTCTGGATATTTTTGTATCTCTTTTCTGGTAAATATCTGACATAGTTCTTTAGTTACGTGCTGTTGGACCTTTCAGTCGCCAGCTGAAGGAACTTCTAATTCAGTGTAAATATATTCATCTCTTGATATATATATATATATATATATATATATATATATATATATATTTTCCTTTCTTGATGCATATGGATCTAGGAAAGCGATGACAAAGAAAGTACCTGGTTTTGTTGCTGTCATTGTGACCTGGAAGCGTCCATTATTGTAGCTGCTTAGGTTTTAGTCTCGAAATTGAGAAGAAATACACCATGCAGCTTTAATTACGCAGGATCTGCACTGGGTCTGGAGATGATTCTCCAGATTGAATCTCAATTGCCGATGACCAAGACCAGCCTTTTGTGCTTTTGTCTTAGAGATTTCAGCATGGCAGGGCTGTAGCTATCATTATTTCTTAGAGCTCTCTGCAAGAAATTTTCTTTTCTAGGCCTCTTCAAGACAATGTACATTAACATAAAATGCTTTTATTTGAATTTTTCAAGTTTTTGGTCCTTCCTTATTCTATGTAGAAGAATTAATTAGTCTTCACTTGTAGGGCATTCAAGAGCAATTAACATAGTATTTGAGTACAAATTCTGGACGAGCACTTCATACAAGTTCCCCAATGCCGTAAGTTGAAGCAAAAGTTGTACAAGATGGTGACAGAGGTATTTGAACAAAACAAGGCTGTGGATTTCATCTATTAGAACTCAATGGCATTTCGACTAAACCCTCAAAGAGTGGGAGAAGAATGCGAAACAGTGAAATTTGAATTCAAAACCTCTTAATTTCTGAGAAAGTTTTGATGGGTTACAAAATTTGCTATGAATTCATGCTAAAATCTTGAAAAAAGTACAATAATTATATAAAATTGCAACTAAGGCCAATTGTACTTGTCCCCAATTCGTGTTCAACGGGGATTCGGCACGGGATCCACTCTTGTCAAGTTACAATAATTGCAATAGTAGATACAATTTATTATATAATTTCAATGGGGGTTACCAAGTAATTTTGTAAGAAATCGGAAAACTGCCACGTGGAGGTCTCCCGGGTTGGAGGCATCCGCTACTCTACTATTATCTAAGATTTGGGCTAATTTCTGATTAAGTCGGCAATAGAATCGAACCATCCTCGTTTGAATTATTATTAGGAAAAATCATTCAAAACATGTTTCACATTTTACAAAATAATTTTTTTTATTTCTCACTTTTAAAAGTTTAATTTTACGTCTCTTCCAAATTCACATTAGTTAAATTTGGTTCCTATCTAGGTTTTTGACTAGTTTTTTGTCAGAATCCACCGCGTGTCTTGCACATGATCATTCTTTTAGAAGCAAAAATGTCAAATTACATTTAACATAATCTAATTTATAGTCCCTCACATTTTATCAAAATGAATTTTTTCGCCTCTCACATTTCACAAAATGAATTTTTTTCATTTCCCACTTTTCACAAAATAATTTTTTTCATCCCTAATTAATCATGTGTATGAATAGTTTTTTTTTAAAATCCATGTATATATTTATTTGATTTCACCTAAACAGTACGAATAACATGTAATATATCTCTATTTGATTTCACGTACAACTAAAATTAGCTTGTTCATGTGAAACCAAATAAAGATATATTACATGTTATTCGTATTGTTGAGGTGAAAACCAAATAGACATATAAATGGGGTTTCAAAAACAAAAAAAAATTATTTGTACACATGATCAATGAGAGATGAAAAAATTTTTATTTTGTGAAATGCCTGGTTAAGATTGCGAGTTTTCGTTGAAAAAAAAAAATTTCGACATATTTTTCGACCAGTTTTTACTTCACAATTCAAGTGGAGCCTGGTCTTTCCCAAAAACATATATAATTTTGCAAAATTGCTCTGTGCAAGTGGAGGCTTTCTGGTTGGGGTCATTCGGGCTATGTGTAAGCCAAGTTGTCTAAACTATTTGGATTAGTAAGCCAATTTTTTTTTTTTTTTGTCAAATTAGTAAGCCAATTAATTAATACTGAAATAGACGAAACTTCGTGAAATCTTCCTTAGACCCTTTCACTATATCCAGCTTGACTGCCACTTTTACGTAACTTTAGAATCTGCTCTCTTGTTTCAAGATTTTTCAAGATCAAGTGTGAAACCGAAGACTTTTTTTTTTTTTTTGAGGTTGAAACCGAAGACTTCGGTTTGATAAAGATAATTGCATAGATTAATCTTGTAAGCTTTACGCGTATACATTAACATTTTTTTGGATGCATTAATAAGAGGAGCGAGAGGTTTTTAATGATGATTTTGTGTACTTCTAAAATTCCCTCCTTATTTCTTTTTTCAAGTTACAATAAAAATATAGGGATAATTTCGGAAACCTCCCCTGAGGTTTCTGACACTTGCACTGAGACCCCCTGAAGTTCTCAAAATTTGACTGACCTCCCTTGCTTTGGAGTTTTTGGTAACAAAGCAGTCCAAATCATATTACAATATTATTTTCATGTGTGAGAAGGTATTTTTATTCCATGGCTGCCCTTTTGCTCCTTGTATTAGTAGAAGATTGAAAGAAGAATAAATGATTTGGACTGATTACTAAAGTTGAGGGGGTGTAAGTGCAATAAAAAAATTGTAAGCACCAGATGTGCCATGCAACAGTTATTTGGCAGATTTTACAACGGCTAGCTGCAAATTGCAACGGCCAGATTTTTGCACATTCAGTAGCAATAGCATATAAAGCAAAGCAACTTAACTACCTCTGATTCAAGCTATTATCATTCTTTGCTGCTGATTTGGAGTGATAACAAAGTGAATTTGCTGTGCTGCAATTAGAGCTCTCAGCACATTGGCCATCCAGTCATGACAGAAACCAACTTCTTGGCCATCCAGTCAGATGTGGCCTCAGCACATTGGGGGCGCTTGCTGCCGGAGCAATTTACTACCATTTTTAGCTCTTCAAAATCCAAGTAAATTCTATTATGTCCAGATTCTTTTGAACCTTTTTTTTCAGGCCAAAAAATTTAGCAATAAGGAGAGATGGCAGCACAAAAGAGAATCGAAGCAATATTAGAGAGGCTGTTTCCGGAATCTCCGACCACCGCTACCACCAAATCCAAGCCTAATAATAGCGATAATAATCATCTATATAATAACGGCTCCTCTGCTTCCACCACCACCAGGTCTTCTTCTTCAGCTTTCCTCGTTAATTCTCTTTATATAACTCTTTCACAATTTTTTTATCAACGGCTTCTCATTGCTCTTTTATGTACTCTTTTTTTTTTTCTTTTGGTTGAAAGTGAACTTTAGCTGCTGAAGTTGTCACTTCGTTGTTTTCTCTGTATTTTAATTTTTCTTGTTTGGATTTCGAAGTTATTGTGAACTGAAATGTTGATGCATAAGCTATAAGGCTGAAATACTAGTTACTAATATTGTATGATTTTGGCTGATAACTGAAATGTTGATGCATAAGCTATAAAGCCGAAATATTAATTATTAATATTGTATAACTTTGGTTGATTTTTTCTTGTTTGTAGAGTATGATACTGTGTTTGAGTGGTTAAAATAGAAGTTTCTACCTGAAATACCAAAATGTACCTTTAAAGGGAGTGTTTGTTGTGTGCGTGCATGTATTTAAAAAAAAAAATTTTTTTGCTTCACCCTTGGTGTGTATCTGCCTATATCTACAAGAATTGGATAGCTCCGAGCAAGGAAATTGATCTTGCATTTCTTTTGTGTGCTTGTGTTTGTCAATAAGAATTGGAATGCTACAACCAGAGAGAGTGAAACTTGTTGCCAATGATTTTTTTTTTTTTACAATATTGGTTAAAACAGTAGTGCTGATGGAGTTCGGTGGTTGAAAGGCAAGAAACGGCCGAATGTATTCTCTGCATTGGGCATACTTGGTTCAAAATCAAGGTTAAATCCAACTGAGGAAATGCAGGTGTCATCAGGTTCAAGTGGTTCAGTACAAGCTCCATCTTGCAGACCATGCATGGGACCGTGATGATCTATTTAGGAGGTTGTCTACTTTCAACTCCATGACTTGGTTTGCTAAACCACAGGTACAAATCTCAGAGCCTGCTCTCTGCAATGGGAATTTTTTTTTTTTTTTTTGGATGGTTGGTTCTAAATTGCAAGAATTAATTCTTTTCTTGTCAAATATCAATCATGGGCATTGGCTGTTAAAGTTTTGTCTAAATTTTCGTGATCCAATTCTAGTACACAAAATTTTTCGGATAGTTGAGAATTGATAAAACTTTCATGAGATATCCACAAGAAGATCAATGACTATGAGGCGTGGCAACATTTCACTGTTACAGCATAAAGTAATCTTGCCTATTTTAATGAGATGCTAGAAGCTCCATAAGCTGATCCACTTTGCCATATAATTATAGCATCATTTGTCAAAATTGTTTCAACCTGGATGTTTGCCTTTAGTGGCCATTGTGGTGCTCATAACATCATACATTCTGGCACCCATTTTTCTCCATATTCATGAAACCAGAAATTTATATTTTGTAAAACTCCATCACTCCCACATCACCGATATATACACCACATTTAGAATCCACTGTGGTTCATCTTTTCAAAGAGACTTGTCCAGAATATAGTCCCTTGTGAGAATATAAGTATCATCATGCTCATGATATTGAAATCGAGTTTGTTGGCTGCTATAAATCAGTTTTTCAGTTCTTATATTTTTTAGAAAAAAAAAATTCTCTCCCATTTTTTCGTAAGCACTAAATGAGAGCCTCAGTTTCTCAGCCATTGAAAGTGCAGACATGTATTGCCAGCCTTCATGCCAAGAGCTCAGGATGGAGAGGCTCACTAAAATTTTCCTCTATGGTATTGAAAAGCTCACTAAACTGCCGGCGGACTTTGAGGGGAACAGAAGATGGAAACACAGAAAGCATGTGCAGTCCCAAAGCATGCTTCTCTTAATTAATATTTCTGCCAAACTCTAAACCAAACTCTAAGGACAAATTGGTCATTTCAATGCTCTACATGTCAGCAATGGACCCCAATACTCTGCCAGGGGAGCTAGGTGAAATTTTTAAAACCTGGAGGGGTCTCAGTGCAAGTGTCAGAAACCTCAGGGGAGGTTTGTGAAATTATCCCAAAAATATAAGCACGCAAAACCCTTCTTATTTTCATGTTGGATTAAGAAACAAGTAGAGGTGGCAATTTGTCCCAAATCCCAATGGGTTACCCATGCCTATGGGGACTTTGGGCGGGATGGATACTGAAATTTGATATTGGGTTTAAAATGTGACAAATCCCAATTGTACCCATTAATTGATGGGAAATCTTGGAAAATACATGGGTACCCATTGGGCTCAAATAGCAAGGGCTCCGTTTGGATTAGTTATTTTTGGGAGGTGTTTTTGAAATATTTTATTGTAGTAGTGTACATGAAAAATTTTTACTATAAATTTTTTTTTTGAAATATTTGATATACTAATATGGATGGGATATTTTTTGAATTATTGTATATTACTGTAATATTGTATTTGAAAAACTTATTTTTTGAAAAAATAATCCAAACGGAGTCAGATTCAAAAATTATATTTAACAATTTTTATAGTCATACCAACGAATATAATCTAGTAGTCTTCCTAGTCATTATCCACTAGAATTTCCAGCATTTCAATCAGTTTAGACCTGTCATCCTTGGACAATGATGAGGATAAATATTCAACACCCTAAGTACCTTGACCATCTTGATATATGTTGGAATATGGTTGTATATCTATTTTTTCCTTTATTTGTAATCCAATTTTTGGTGGGAATCCTGAGTATAAAGTACTTGCATGTTTATTTAATAAAACTAAAAGAAATTTAATAAATCAAAAATATTAAATTTATATAAAAAATAAAAAATGAATTAAAGAAAAAAAAATGTAGAAAATAGATTTGGGTATTGGGCGGGATCAATCTAAACCCATCCCAAAGTGATCCCGCCCAAGTTAGTCCCAAAACACATATGGGTAAGGTTGGACCCAAACCAATATGACTCGGTTCTATCTCAAACCCAATCAAATCCCGCCCATCCCGCCCATTTTGCCACCTCTAGAAACAAGAGGTCAACAATGATTTTTTTAATATAATATTTTTACACTTGGTCCTATCTTAGGGTCTTAGGGGAATGGAGTAGTAAGATAGGGATGGGCCCAATTAAACTATTAAGAATTCGGAGCGAATTAAATTACTTTCAAAAGTCATTTCAAGAAATTTTGAACAGAAAATATGATCAAGGAGTTTCGAATTCCTTACCTACACCTAAGGAGAGACTTTTTTTCTCTCCTTGATGGCCAACTAAATTAGCTCAATTGGTTAATAATGATTTTATGTACTTCTGACATTTCACCCCTTTTTTTAACAACAATATCAAACATCTCTAACCACATAAGGCGCGGAAGGCCTTGCTACAGTGATTCCGCTGGTTATTTTGTAATTTGAGCGTTGATTTTGTCTTCATTTGTCTTTGTAGGTGTAATGGAAGTCATTGTGGGGTCATCTCTGTTTCATGCTCGTCGGCCACAGGTTCTAAATTTTGGTCGCCTTATTCCAATTTTACCCTTTTACACTGGTTTCGTTGTTGTTTCTCTGCAGATTTTGGCCTTTTCCGTCTTTTTATTGCAAGTAGTGGTTGGCCCGTTGCCTGCTGCACATGCCTGCCCAGATTTCTTGCACCTCTCACGGTTTTTGCGAAATCTTTTATGGTCTGCCGTATTATGTTGGTTCATTGTGTTTGGATTTCAAAAACAAAAAAAATGCTACTGTATCCATCCATAGCTACTATATCCATCCATATATAGCAAAAAAAAAAAAAATGATAGGCAAACAAATCACCAATTTTGGCTGCCAAATTACTCTTTACAAGTTTCTCGCAACTTTTGCTAGCATAAAATTAATTAGAACCAATAATCAAATCACAACTAGACAAAACATAAATATATCGTAAACAATAAAAATACCAAAAAATTGCAAAACAATTACTTACTCTACCAATAGAAAAACATATCAAAATCATAATCATTCAAAATAATACAAAATATGACAAATCCATACTACATTACAAAAATTATATTACAAATCTTTACACGTGTTCCAATATAGAATACTATGTCTTCTGCTCCCAATATGTGCCCGTAAAGCTCCAGGTGTCTTTTGCTCGCACTATGTGACCGCCACAAATTTGGTTTTAATATTAATATATACTGAATTATATTAGTTTAAAGCTTCCCCTCACGCTCCAGTTACAAGTTAATTGTTTCCTTTTGCTATTATGATCGTGTTTTATTTTCTAATATGTCTATATCTAATAAATATAAATCGCAAAATAAAATATCTCCATATCTAAGAAATATAAAATATAAATCAATTATAAACCAAATATACATGTCAACAAAAAGATGGATTTTTTTTAAAAAGGTACACATCAGGACAGATTGTGTGTGTATCTAATACTATTGATTTAAAGCTTTTGCGTTTTAATATTGGCAAAGTGATGATTAATTCTGTGTTTTTTTATATATAACTGATTTTTAGCCAAATATATATTGACAAGAATATTTATTTCCAGAAATTTATATACCTGTATATATATCGACACAAATTTAAATTTTGTTTGTATCTAATAAATGTTTATATATATGTATACATATGGACACAAATTTAAATTTCCTGTTTATCTAATAAATATTTTTTACCTTCTCAATTATTAATTTAAAGTTTTTGCGTCTATTTAGCAAAATACATAGCAATTCCTCTACGATGCCACTACATGCTATCAAATTTTACGTGGCTCTTCTCTGGTGATTAAAGGTTACGTGGCGCAAAATTTATTTTACGTGGTTACAGATTACAAGTTACACCTGTAGGTATAGCTCATGTCGTGTACTTAAAGATAGAGATATGCTTGTTTCATTCGGTTCTTTCACAGATTACATACAGTCGTAGTGGACTTGCAATCGTTAGTCACATTTAATGCATGCACGTGCTTCGTTCTGCCAGGCCACAAACTCTTTGTATAGTTGAAGGTTATGCATTCCGTCTGCATTAACCTTTTCGCTCTCAGTTTCTTTCATTTGGTTTTCTTCATCTACGGTCTAGCAGCTATTATAATGCTTTAGAGATGTTTCTCTTCTCTCTTGCGCCTTTCTGTTAGCTCTTTATTTTCTATTGGCTTTCCCTGATCCCTGTGTCGAATTCTCAGCTTCGCGTCGGCTTTAATCAGGTATGTCCTTGTTTTTCTTTACTGCATTTCCTGGTTGACCTTTTCCTCGTTTGCTCTTAGTTAATCTGCAGTTACTTATTTTCTTTTCTTGTGGTTGAAGTTATGTTTCTATCATTTTTTTCCTCCCGGTTAATTACCTAAGAATATCTGTTTTGTTTCCATGATTTTTGCGAAAAAACTCAATACTTCGCGTAGAATCATTTTTCTTTGTTGTAGCTTTTTAGTCTGCATTAACTCTGAATTTTTTTACGTTAGCTGACTCCATAAACTATTAACAAATTTAAAAAATCTCCTTACTTTTCCCATTTTGGTGTATTTTGCTCATGCTCACTGTGTGTGCCTTTTCCATGATCATACCAGTTCATTTAGTGCACCCAAGTTTTCCGCGATCCTATTAACCGTTTATTATTCAGGTAAAGCAATCCTTTCTTCGCTTAATTGCTTCTCCTTTGCTTACTGCTCAGTCTATTCTGCTTTGTTCTATTTGATTTTGCATACCATGTTTGTTATCTCTTTGCCTATTGAATAGCGATCATCTATATATAAAAAAGGCAGATGCTTTTTGCTTTCATATTCATGATCTGCGAAATTTCCAGAGACTTTTACATAGCATGGGCACCCCGCGACAGCCGCGGGGTCGAATGCCTAGTATAATATATGCGAGAGGAGGGATAAATTGAATAATGTAAAGAAGAAAATGTAATTAAGAGGTCTAAATTTGAAATTTACCACTAAAAATTAAAAGAAAAATACAGTAAATGCAAGCATGCAAAGCCAACTTCCAGTAACTATCCTCGTAACTTCTCCATACCTGTTTATCTTAAAATAGTCTCACAAAATTAAGTGGCAGACACAAACTGTACATTGACCACTACTTTGATTAAAGTGGGAGCCTTATCTCTCACTCTCTAGGCAAGCCTGATGACTAGAGCTTGAATTAATGTAGATAAATCCCCAATGGTGATGTGAGGCACTCATGACTATTCGCATCTGTGATACTTTCAGCAAGGATAACTACTAAGGTTTGGCTCAATGACCATAAAAAAAAAAAATCTAATAAATTTTCTCAATGACCATAAAAAAAAAAAATCTAATAAATTTTTATACTTACTAACACCTTATATACAGTTTTTTTAAACTTTCTTTTTCTTTAAATTAGGATAAATTAGCAGTAAATAAAAAAAAAAAAGAAGAAGCTTTGAGCAAGGATCCAAAGAGGTGAGTGGCCTACATTTTCATCAGCTTAGCCGGCCTTTCTTTATCCAAATCCTAAACGACGGAAAAGGTCCAGTTTGCCACGGGCCCTGGGGACGCGTTAATGGTCCACCCACAGTGATATTAATGGACGCAGGGGTAAACTTGCCGATCAGGATGAGGTAACAGTGGAGGAAATGGCAATTTCCAATCTTTAACGCATGCTCATCATCGTTATTCTATTTACTGCAAGGGAGACTTCAAATTTTAGAAGAAGGGCAAAAAAGTCAGAGTTGAGACGAAGTGCGGATTTGATAAAATTAAAATTTGTAATTTGAATTTTACATTTATTAAATTATTAAATAATTATATATTGAATTAAATGTACTTAAATATATATCACATTAAATGATAAAGTAAATAATTTATTACTTATTTTTTAAAAGTAAATTTTATTTAAAAACTTTAATATCATTTAATTAATTTAAATATTTTATTTTTATTATTAAATACGGTACAGAAATGAATTCATTAACTTTAAGTATTAAATTGCTTTTCAAAATGGTGCTTTTAAATAATGTGATCTAGAGACTAGAGAGTAGAATGCATCATTTTGATTAGTGGGAACTGGCAAACAGTAACCTCAAAGCAGAAAATAAAAAGAAAACATGTTAATCCAACCATAGTGTAATTATACAAATTCCCTTGTTGAGTTTGCGAAAATATACCAAGGTTCTTACACTTCTATAAATCAAAGTTCACCTCTCCACTTCCTCTAAGCATAATATTCCGCACATAACAGCACACGAGCACTGACTTCTGTCTCTGTCTTTTCTCCATTTCTACTTCCCTGTTACACCTGCACACGAGCACCTGGAAAATGGGAACACCTGGAACTTCCCCTCTCTGTTGGAAAATGGGAGATAAGCTTACCGTCCTAGAAAACAGGACTTGGTTCAACATAGAATTCAAGATGTGGGTGGATGGCTCTAGGCCTGATAGGTTCAAGAAAATTGTTAGGATCGAACCAGGCAAGTCTATAAGAGTAAAGGCCTCAACTTTCAACAGTGATGATCAGGGCAGTCTTGAACATGCCATCCTGCTGGTTTATGCAAATGGAAGTTGGACAGGAAAATACATTCTTCCTCAGGACTTGTTCGCTTGGGCGGCAGTCTTCTGCGACAGTAACCGACACGGTCAAGTTATTCTTCGAGCCAGAAGAGCAAACTTCAACCTCTTCAGACTCAAGTACTTCTTCTGTAAAGTTGACGTCTGATCTGAGGCTGCTTTTGATAGATTAAATGCTCTCCCCCTCCTCCCAAAAGTGTTTGTGCAATTTTTTTCTTGTGGGAACACAACAACTCATGTTGTGATCAAATTACCTTCGTTTGGATTACTATTTTTCTCCGCGTTTTTTTCAATCAAGTAGGTTTTTTTGTATTTTTTTTTTTTACAAAAATTTTAAAAAATAGCAATCGAAATATTTGTATTGATATGTTTGGTGTTTTTCAAAGGTGTTTTTGAAATATTTTAATGTAATAATGTATATAAAATTTTTTTATTGTAAATATATTTTTTGTGATATTTTTAAGGAATTTTTGGAATATATTTTGAAATAATTTTTAAAATTAAAATATTTTTATGATATTTTTTAAAAATTAATATTATCACGCACAACCACCACCACCACTATTTTCAACAACCATCACCATCACCCGCTACCGCCACCACCGCCTTCCTGTTCCCCCTTCCTCTTCTTCCCTTTTTCATTCTCTTTTCCTCCTTTCTTTTCTTTCCCTCACCCTCTGGCCCTCCCTTCTCCCTTGATCTGATTTTGACAAGATCGAGACCTCTGGTCTCCAGATCGCGACCAAAAAGTCGTGATCAGAGATCTCGATCTAGAGGGTGAGGGGGAAAGGAGGAGGAGGAGGGCGGGATGGTGGCGGTGGTGGATAGTGGTGATTGTATTAAGAGGTGAAAAATGTTGTAAGTTTTTTTTAATTTTTTGTATATATTTATGAGTTGTTTTTGATGTATTGTATGAATCATATATATTTTAAAAAAATTATTTTTTTGTTTGTGTATTACTGTAGTATTATATTTGAAAAACAGGTCAATCCAAACGAAGAGGTTCACAAGTTTGATCATTAGTCGAGAAGGTTAACAAGGCTTCATGCGCATCATTTGACATTATTATTATCACCATCATGCACTGAACCAGTACTAATTATTTAATTTCAAATAATAGTGGTGGATCATACATAATCTACTACTTGTAAATTTGACTTATCATCGTTTTTTGGTTATGATTTGTATTAATTTACTGTGCAGTAACGTCTAATTATGCATGCTAATAACTTTTCGGCAGATCGGATGGGGTAGTATTTGTTTCCTTTTTTTTTTTTTTTGTTTATGGGTGTAGTAGTATGATCTGTGAAACTCAATTAACTTATTTTATTTACCTTGAAGGTTTTGATGTGCTTAAATACACTACTTTTCTAACAGATGTTTCGCGTTCCTTCCTGCAAAATACGGGGGACTAGGCATGGCTGAAGAGGAGATTTAGGTATGGTATCACTAATTATGCCAATCTTTCTTAATTTCTGATGCTCTCTGGTTTGAGCTTTTCTACTTATGGAAAAAATAATAATAAAGGAATGATAGTGGGATTGTGATTAATAAAAAGGTTAATTTTTTATATACTGACAGTGTATACATTTTCATCATTAGATATATAAAATATAATTCGAATTTAAATTTGAAACTCAAATTTTACGTATGTGTCGTATATTCAACCGTAGTAGTGCAGTATATGACATTTACTCTTAATAAAAATGGGAGTGTAAATAACATTTACTTAGTAAATAGGAAGTGGCTAGCTTGTTTTGCTCTGAATTATTTAATAAGTGACACGGGAAGTGGGTAGCTTTTGGATAAGAAATTAGGGGAAAAAATTGGTTTAATCTCTTTATTTATTTGTGCACCTTGTTTTCTTTTTTTTTTCATTGTTTTTTTTTTTCATATTATCTAAGAGAATCTTAAATACTTATGAAACCATTCCTTTTTGAACTACTGGTCTCTATTCAAACCCTTTTTTAACTTCCCAGTTGCTACCTGGTCTGAGTTTCAAAACACTAATTTATAGAACATATTTTCCTGTTGTTGATGTTTTGTATGGAAGGAGATATACGGATCATGAATAAACAATGGGGATCTTTCTCTATATCTAATTGGAGCTTTGAAACCACTGCTTATAAAGACTAACTTTCAGACTTAGCAAATCAAATAAAACCAACCTGAAGTTATACTTTTTAAGTGTTATTTGAAGCTAGCTATGACGTAGATTAAAAGGATGAATATATTTTTCTAAAAAGAGTTTCTATTTGCTTTAACCGAGTGTCTAATCTTACAAATCATTTTTAATGGCTTTTAAAGTTTGCAGCTTGATTCAGATTGATTCCAATTTTGTATCTGATGATCCTTGCAGGTCTCCAGGAAACACTTGACCGTGTTGTTTCACTCTTTTAAGGCTGTGGATGGTTTATTGAGAGAATTGTTGGAATGTGTGTAGAATTAAAATTGAATTCTACAAAAAATTTTACTCAAAATTCTGTAAAATCCAATTTTATTGCCCACACAAACTCCAAGTCTCTCCAAAAACCAGAAACAGCAGCAAATGTTCTATGTATCTTTCGTGCTTGTGAGGTGATGGATGCCAAGCACGCACACCTGTTTCAAAGACTAGGGAAGGCTGGCTGTGCATTCCCACCTCAAGTTTATTAGTATTGCTGCTTTGTGTACTTTTGATCAAGGATTTTGATAATAATACAGTTTAGCGTGTTATGTAAAGTAACGGAATCCTGAGTGTGTTTGAAGTTGTATGACATTCGTGCATTCTACTGCATTGCACGTATCAGTTTTTAAGTGTTCTGATCACTCAGATATAGTTTCCTTTAAGCTCTCTTAAATTTTTCTCATGCCTGGGATTTGTGCATTGCAGTTAACTGCTACATGATTGGAGCTGACAATTTCTACTGCTTCATATTTCAACTTTCTGCAGTCTTTCTTCCAAACTGCACCCCTCCCCCCCAACCCCCCACCCCAAAAAAAAGCAGTTTCTGTAAATCAAAAGCAACTTATGGTGATCCTCAGATATCTAGGGAAGACGTACAGAAGATATCCACAGTAGAAATACATAGTTAAGTGACACTGAAAATGGTTCAAGTTTACACCAATTTCCCTTGCTGTTATTCTCTACTGGCACTTGAGCATTACCCAGTACCTGTCAACCAAAAACTCCTCGAGATTACTACCAAAAGCAACTAAATTTGACACGCTGAAATGCGTAGAACATGGAAGGGAGTGTAAAATCCAACTTGTCATGGGCTGAAAAATCTCGGGTCTCCTTTCTAATACAGGAAGTCTAGTATCTTCGAGAATTTGTTGATTCCTGAATTCTGTTTGTCTAGTTCTCTGCTTAACAACTTATAAAAAGATTACTATCAAAGGTTCAGTAAGATGGTCAATGATATTCTGACAATAAAAGAGCTAAAACTCCAAAGAAGTATAGAAATGTATACAGAAAAAGAAAAAAAGACTTGCCACAACCATAAAGAAGAGAGAACTGCAAACTCATCTAAGATTACCACAACACTCTCAAGAGATAAGTGTATCTTTGTTATCTTCTCTTAAAGCAGAAGAAACGCTGGAAAATATTTATCACGAAACATAGATCCTTTAGTACAGCTCAATCACTTTCGTCACTAAAAATCCTTTTCAACAACACGTTAATTTACTAATTATCAACTATCTCTGGATTTATTTTATTCTCAAATCAAGAATTGAATCAAGAAAGGAGACACTATCCTGAAACTAATATTGACGAATGCCGTCTCAGATTCCCAGCACCTTACCTAAATTTACAAAATCCGCATTGAACTAAACAAAGCGGGGAAGGAATTTGAAGAGATACCACTGAACCAATTGCAGAAAATTTCATCTTAACTGAACAACACAAAGTCTCAATGTAAATCCATCACTTTGTTAATATATTTCTCACGTTTACTCCAATGCTCCTAGCTGAATGATGCATGTTGCATATTGCCAGAAATTCAGAAGAGAATGGTCAGCCCTGCAGACTCAGACAAAAAACTTTTTAATCTTTCTATCTATGTAACTCCATTATCCATTCCCCCCAAACTCATCTCAACAATCCAATACTTATTTAACACCGAAAAAACTATGAAGCCATGACAGAATAAGCATCCATTAATAGTTTTCAACTAATAAGAAAAGCCGAAAACAATCCATATCAAAAGTTCGTAATTTCAGATGCAAAGAGAAAGAAGTTCAGCAATATGAAAAAGAAGAAACATCGAGAAAGAATTACACCACAAATCAAACTGTTACAGCAAGAGGGAAAACAGAAGGAAAAAAAATGGAAGGGAATCATATGCACCAAAGTCATGAGAGAGAAAAGCTAAAGCTTTCAAATAGTATAACAGAAAAAGCAAGCACTACATTAGGGTGCAAAAGAGGAGGACATAGTGGCATGGAAAAAGAAGGTGAAGTACCTCAAGGAAATATCTACATTAAAATCATGGTATCCATGGTCTCTTACTCTCCACTCAAGATAGGACCTGACATTCTAATGGGATCACAAAAACAGCACAGGATATTTCTAAAAACACCCACCAAAATAGAGTAGAAAAGTAATTACAAACCAAGATTTCTTGCAAACTTCAAGCCTTTAACCTGATTCATGAATCCTATTCACTATGAAGAATGCATTTTTGCCAACGCAGTTTGTAAACCAAGATTTCTTGCAAATCTGATACATCAATCATCTCTGCAATAAAGGGTGCATACTAGCACCCAACCGAAGACATGCTAGTTACAAGTTGGATTGGTCGACAACAAGTCCAAACAAAATGTATAAATGAGAACAGAATCTGCCATGGATCACAGAAGCTCCATCTGTAGTTTTACTTAAACTCCGTCAACTAACATCTGTGAGTGAATTTCAAATTTGACTTCCGTCTAATGAAGTTACGAAACCAAAAGCAATATTATTGGACAGACCTATTCTATCACCTGGTAATAAACAATATGCTGATAGGAGTAGTTGAGGTTACAAGATTGTGTTCTTTATCTAGGTCACCCTTAACAAATCTACCATCAAAATACTCCTTTTTCCTCCATCTAGAAAACAAAATAGGAAGCGAAGGTTATAAAAAGATATGTTGATGAAATATACTGCACTGAACACATGAAAATCAAGGGAATGCAGCCTGATTAAACAAGCCTCAATACACAAGAATCTCTAGAGAAGCTTTTGGCAATATCCTTGTCAAAACATATAACGGTAAGTATCATGAGATGACTGAGCTGAAATTATGTAGAGACCTAAGATTGATCAAATGCAAACACTTACCCAAACTGAAACATATGAATAAAAGTTCCTCTTGACCAGAAGAGGTCTTCTCTCCCAAAGTCTTTCCTATCAGTTTCACTGAGTCTATCAAAACTAAGTCAATTGATTGATGTCAACTGAAATATCACAAAGTCTTGAATCAAATCATATTTTTGATGTACAAAATTCACTTGGTTTAGTAGACAACTGAAACTAATCACAACCCTATAACCTGCTTTTCAGATACATTATCTAACAACTCATCTTTGGACCCATAAGAGATAAAAAATTGCATTATGTAGGAAATGAAAGGCTTCCATACCTCATTTAGCAATAGCAGCTTGGCCCAGTAATGCTAAGCTACCCGAGAAACAATCTAATTTGGCAAAGCAATATATTCTTCTTGGTAAAAGAGAACTTCCAGATCGCATTGAGCAATAGCAACTTGGCCTGGTAATGCTAATCAACATTCTTCCAGGTAATAAAAGACTTCTAGATCTCAATTAGCAATAGACTCTTAGCTTGGTAATGATAATCAATGCAAGAATCACACTAATATATCTAAAATAAAAACACATTCATCAAAGACAAACATTGATGTACAAATTTTTGTTAAAGTCATTGATGTACAAATTATTAGCCTGGCTCCAGATTTCCATCAAAACAGGGGAAAATACTGATTTGGAATAATATTACGCAGCAAACAATTTTTGGTTGATTCTCGTCCAAAGCTTTAGCCCATCTACAGAAGTGTGGTAACATATCGCAGCATAATCCCATCTGACTGGGAGGTCAGATGCCTACAAATCGACTTATATGCATCTAATCAACTGCTTATATCAAGACAAAAACTGCTCACCAGAGCACAAAACACAAACACAAACACACGACGGGCAGAGACATTTGGCAGTCAATACAGCTAAAACCAACCCAAAATTAAAAATTAAAAAAAAAACAACCACCAAAAATAAAATCGTGGACACCTGAGTAGAGATTCGCCCAAAATTGCCTTTGCTCTTCAATTCTTCGGCTCCCCTGCCACAGGTGACCGGCACCTTAAAACAAGAAAAGCCCCCATTTTGAAAAGATTGGGAATATTGGGAAGCGAAAACAGGGTTTGTTTTCCTAAGGCGCCAGTCTCCTGCGACAGAAATTAAGCAGGAGAGATGAAGAGCAACGGCGTTCGGGCGGCGAAAAGCCATAGCCGAGGCGAGCTCAGACTGAATGTTACGTCTTATTGTTGGAACCCACTTTTATAGAGATCAGTAGGGCACTCGCCTTTAGGGCACAAGCATAACTCAGATCCAAAATATTTATTTGAAATAATTATTATAACACTTTTTATTTTTTATGATGTAATATTATAATGTATATGAGATAAAAGCGTGATTGAAAATTATGTATATGATGTAAGTAAAACAAAATTTAAAATTTTTATTTAAAAATCTTGGAATCCAAACACAAAAATTGTTTGGTTTTTTATTTTCTTTTTTTCCCAATGTTTTCAGGATAAATTGTCAATTTCATCTATAAACTTTTCACTAATGTTAATTTAATTCTTATTTTTTATTTTTGACCAATTTGATGCATCAATTTAATTTTTGAATCTAATTAAGACCTTCTGCACCTACAGTGGCACCGCCACCTAAAAGATATTTGACTCCTAATTCATCAACTAAATAAGGACATTTTGGAAACTTTAGGCACGTGGTTATAATAAAACCAAGTAAACAAGGAAAAAAAAAAAACAATTAGTAAGCATTTGGCTTGCAGACTCATCTAGCTTGCAGAGATCAAAGCTAAAAGTCAAGAGCTGTGGGATTGTTTTTGTAACCTTTGTAAATCACTAATCTCCGTGTGAAAATTTCAAGATGAAGCAGCATGAACTTGCAAGAATTTGTAAGCAAGCTAGACAAAGCTATATTGTTGGTGGGCTCAAAAGCTAAAATGCCTTTTAGATATTGGGGAACTGTTAGTATCAAAGCAAAGGTGGGCATCAACAAAAGGCTGCATTGAAGAATATGACAGTGCACCAATTGCAAGTTTGCAACTAACAAATGCTCCAGCAGCGATTGTGCAAGTGGCTTGGATCTTCTTTTCTCCATCAGCCATAATGGTGGCAAATATGATAAAAATTGCATATTTATGATATTTTCACTTGAGCCATAAAGCATTTGCAGATTTCCTCTTCAACTTTCTCAATTACAAAATAAATTCAACAGTTGGGGAAAGAGAGAGGAGAAGGAGAGCTGGGAGGAGAACGGTGGGAGAAGGAGGAGGTGGGTAGCGAGCAATGAAGGTTGGAGGTGGAGGGAGGAGATAATTCACAAAGTTTTCAAAATGCCCCTGTTTACGTGTGAAGTTAGGAGCCAAATTTCTTTTAGGCGATGGCATTGCCTGAAAGAAGTTTTAATTGGATCCAAAAATTAAGTTCAAGTATCAAATTGGTTCGGAACAAAAGTTAGTAAATAAATCGGTATGAATGATAAAGTTTAGGGACCAAATTAATTAAGTTTCCTTTAATTTTTCTAATCTAAGTTTAATTTTTCTTTTTCGTTTTTGCCATTGGGACACAATTGTGTATGCGGTTGTTAATATGGTACAGGTATTTAACTCTTGCATTATCACGATTTTTTTTATATCAGTATTAGCTATGAATTTATGAAAACATTAATAATTCAATAAAAAATAAAATAATATTCTTACTTATTCATGAATATTTATTTTAGAAAATGAATGTATCTAAGTATTCAAATATCATAGTAATCTTTGAAAACTTTTATACGTATGTTTATTTTAATATAATATTATTTTTTAATTAACAATTAAACTTTTATATAATTAAAAACCTAAAAATGCATATTTATCTTCAACTAAATACCAAATATGCAAATATATATATAATTTTTTTTCTCAATGAACAAATATTAAGGTTCAAACAAAATTAATTAAGTAACAAATAAAATAACACTAAATAGAGTAAATGCATATGGATGCAATAAAGTAAATAGATTTATAAATAAAGATATAGTTTGTTAGAAAAGAGAGAAATTATGAGAAAATTTGATTAGAGAAGAGTTGGATACGAATATGAATAAAACCTAAGTATTTAAATGACGTATCAATTAGGCATGCTACCTAGGAGAGAAAAAATAAATCATATGTACGTATATGTGTGTGTGTCTATATATATAAATGTTAGCTGCAATCTTTATGGTATAAGGATCGCGGGTAGCTGTCAAGGATTGGTTTGTTCCTGTGTACGTAAACATCAACTTGCATTTTGAACCCATCCATCAATAAAGAAATCCAAGAAATTGTCTGATTGTCATTGTAGATTAAAGAGTGGAGAGCCAGAGTTATATGGGTTCGTCTATGATGACTACAAAGTAGTTGAACTTTGGCTAAATCAAAGTAGAATGTGAAAGATTTGGTTCAATGTGTATGGTCGAAACAGTGATGCTTGGAAGAGTACTCAGCTTCTAAAGGAATTTTCATTGCTCGAGAGTGAAAACTGGTTTTGCGCCTGCAAAATTTGGTTTTATTTGGTGAATGGGAAGATCCACTGGATCATGAATCCTAGGAAATTATTTAGTCTTGATTTGACAAGTGAAACATGGATAGAGGCTGAGCAGCCAGAATATGGAGAGGGTTCTTCTGAGCATGGAATAGGAGCTTTAGGAGGATTCCTTTGGATGTGTTGTAATTAACTATGAATTCAGCCATTTGGATGTTTGGATTATGAAAGAGTATGGTGTGAAAGAATCCTGGACTAAGAACTTGTGAGCTGTGATTAAGAAACCTTGGTTTGGTGTCTACATGCACTTTTTTTCTATCAAGGGATGGAAGGAGAGATCTTTTTTCTGCGCAGGTCAAGCTTGAAAATTTGCAATACAAAAAGCAACCCAGTGGAAGATCTTCCTATTACTGATTTCAGATATATTTCATGCGGGAACTAAGAAGATTTTCTCCCATAACCACGGATACATGTTAAGCCCTCCTGGTGTAAAATAGAAAATGATGAGAATCGTTTTGATAGCAAGATTTTATTTTGGTGCTTCAGAAGTAGGACTAAGAAGGCAAGATGTTGAAAGCGAATACTAAATTTTCTCCGTTGAAGAGAGAAGCTTTGTTATTACGACCCTTTCAATACTTGCAAAATTTTTTATTGGTGGAGTGGAGTTGGGGGATGAGGGGCTCTTCATAAATTGAGTTTTGACCAATTCCAATTGATGTATTTTTCACTAAATTTAGTATAATTTTAGTGTAATCATGATTGAGGGACTGTTAAAAACAAAACATGTAACTTATCGTGCAATGTGTGAAGTTGTAGTTGATCTAATTAGTGATGTAGTTTGGATTAATTTTTGGAGATTACTGAGATCTAAAATGCTTTTATGCCATTAAGCGCTTGGTTTATTACGGGTTTTTTTTTTTCATCAGTTGATAGAAGGCATTTTGACCAGAATTACATTAATCCCTAGAATTCACGAATATGAAGGGGGGGGGGGGGGGATCTCAGAATATTAGTATGGTTTAAGTCAGAATACTAGAATTCATTTTTTGGAACAACATTATGACTTTTTGGGCAAAATTTAATGAGGAAAAAAAAAAGGGCAAATTACATTTTACCTCCCTGTGTTTAGCATTTTTTACATAACCCCCCTATAGTTTTAAAATCTATACATAACTCTCTCATGGTTTGGATTAAAGTGTCAAAGTGACGGCAATAGTCATTTGTAACGGAACTTCTAAAAATGTTGAAATTACCCTTGTAAATACATGACACATTAACCCGTATGATTTTTATATTTTACCATATAACTCCCTTATGATTTTTAAAATATACACATAACCCCCCTTGGTTAATAAATAATTTTTAACTTTACATAAGGGTATTTTTGACATTTTAGGTGATTCCGTTAAAAATGATCATTCTCATTACTTTGACACTTTAATCCAAACCATGAGAGGGTTATGTATAGCTTTTGAAATCATAGGAGGGTTATATAAAAAAAGGCTAAACCACATAAGGGTAAAGTGGAATTTGCCCCAAAAAAAAGAAGGAAAAGGACCATTTAACTAATATCGGTTGAGAAGGAGAGTTTAGAGGCTGAGAGAGAAGAAAATAATTTTTTAGCAATATGGAGAATCTAATCCACTTTCTCATCGGTACATTAGCATCAACATTGCCTCCCCAACAAAAATTGTAGATTCAATTAATTAATATAGGTGCCAGCTTGTTTCGATTTTCAACTAATGGAGTCACAGAGACCAGACGAATCTCCCCACCAAACCAAACCAAACCAATACCGATAATATATTCCAACATAGTAGCCAAACCTTGCGTTGCAACTCTTTCAGTCCTTTTCTTGTATATTGTCTGTGGGATAAATAACTAAAAGGGAAAATTACACTTTACCTCCCTATGATTTAGTATTTTTTTTCTTAATCCTCTATAATTTCAAAAACTGTACATAATCCCCTTATAATTTGGATTAAAGTGTCAAAGTGACGAAAATGATCATTCGTAACGGAGTTACCTAAAATATCAAAAATGCCCTTATGTAAAGTTAAAAATTATTTATTAACCAAGGGGGGTTATGTGTATATTTTGAAAATCGTTAGGGGTTATACGGTAAACTATTAAATCATAAGGAGTTATATGATAAAATATAAAATCATACAGTGTTAGTATGTCATGTATTTATAAGGATAATTTTGACATTTTTGAAAGTTTCATTATAAATGACTATTTTCGTCACTTTGATACTTTAATTTAAACTATGAGGGAATTATATATAATTTTTGAAATTATAGAAATTATGAAATGTACTAAACTAGAGGAGGATAAAGTGTAATTGCCATCGATGCACCGGTCACGGTATAAACGGCGGGTCATCTGTCATCTCTTCTTTTTCTTGAGGCCTTGATATGACCGGTACCTTCCGCGAGTCTTGCGCGCCATGGAGCCTCGAGTAGTACTGCTCCTTTTCTCCTTCTACTTGATCTGTATTACATCCATCTTGCTTCATAGTAGCTAATCGATCAAGCAACAACGCAGAAAGAGGTTTCCTCACGGTCCCACAAGGCCCTCCAATTATTGGAACCTCCTACAAAATTAGAGATAACAGACCCCACGAGGTCTTGAATGGCTTGGCAAATTTACAGTTCACATGACAGTTGGATTGGTGCGTCCACGTAGTTGACATATCTGTTTCAACTGATATGGCTTACGCGACTAATTTTCCAAAGAGATGATAGGCCTTCTCTGGGCAGTGTCAGATCCCAGTATTGCAGTGACTGCAGAAATACTGCTTACGAACGTTTTCATTGTTTGGCTTTCTGGCAGGAACAAGCGTCTGCGCTAGTTCGTGCCAACTTTTGGCACAGCCACAGTCTTTAGCTCACCAGATTTGCGACGATGCAGAGATATGCAGAACTCACCATGGCATAGATGATGGGGAAGACATTGGTTTCACGTGTTTCCCAAGCGGAGGAGGAGCTGAGAGAAGCTCCATTTTATTTCGGAATTCAGTGTTTCGGTACACGTTGAGCTCATTTTCAATATGCAATGTTCTTGCGGGTGGACGCGTTTTGACAAACTCAGAGAAGCTCAAAGAACTTAAAAGAGATTGTTTATGTGCATGGATCAATGGAACTTGCTGCAAGAAGCAAATCTTGCAGCTTTCTTTTCCTTGTCAACTGAGCCATTTGATTTCAGGTATTTCGATAGAGAATATCTAATGTGCTTTTGATCGTTTTTTCACATACCGATACATTGACAGCAAGATATGATGGACGCACGAAACGTAGGGTTTGGATCACCAAAGATCTGGGTTTCTTGGCTGCTCTTCTTGATCACAAGATGAAAGAACCATGGCCCGGCATGAACTGCGCATTGCCGTGATGTTTAGGACTCTGCTCATTGGTTATATAACTAATTCGGCTGCACTTTGCATTCATTCCACTCTGTTGCTTGAATTGCTGCCTCGGTGTTAAATCATTTGGAGAATCACTATGTACGTCGCTAGTATGTTTAGTTCTCTTCTAGTCAAATTTGCTTTGATGTATAGCAATCCTACCGTTCCAAAAACAATTTCAAACACTAGTGTCAAGGTTCCATCAGCCAATCCCAGTTTTCCTGGTTTCTCTTTAACCCCGTCTCACTTGGCCACCCTCCGCCAATTTTTTTTAGAGGGGGTTACTACGAATTGTATATATCGGAAATGATGGTACTTATAGAAGCCAATTTTACTGTATCTTTTATCCTAACACTTTGCTGAAAAAAGTTGCTTATAATATATAAACAGATTAATTAGACTCGGACATCCCTATTTTTTAGAAAACTCTGTGTTCAACTATTACCTTTAAATTATCTAGCCAAGTATCTCTTGCTCTGGAAGGTTTGCATCTTGTTACTTTATTATGCAATATGAATTTAGACGCAATTCACATGGAATTTTCTGTCATACAACATCCACAATCATGGTTCGAAGACTCAGCCGACAGCGAGACGACTCGGCCGAGTCGTCACCATCTCGGCCCTCGCCGATACGATACCGTGACGAAACGATACCGAGATACTCAAGTTGCCGAGATGTCACTGTGAAGGGTTGAAACGGCCGAGTCATACTGAATCATTCCGAATCATCCCGAATCAACTCGAATTTTTATTATTTTTACTAATTTTTTAATTATTTTTATTTATCATATTTTTTACAATTTTTAGAATATTAAATATTTCAAAAATTCGCTCTCGCCGCGAGACCGCGACTTTGAACCATGTCCACAATGCAACTTGTGAGCTGAGAAAAGAGTGACAAGGTGACATCAATGATAACTTTTTTAAAAAAAAATTTTTTTGGTCACAGTCCAATTGGAAGAATAGTGCAGTGAATAACATTAGTAAGAAACAATTCAAAGAATTTTCAATCTAATTGGCACTTTGTTCTCCAAATATTGACAGCATTTGTATGCAACCAACAGGATATGTTTGTAAGAGGTACAGATACTACCACCGCCACAGTGGAATGGGCATTGACAGAGCTTATTCGCAGCCCAGAGAAAATGGCAAGGGCAAAGCAAGAATTAATCAAAAAAGTTGGCTTAGGATTTAGTGTCGAGGAGCAGGACATCCTTCAACTTCCTTATCTAGATGCACTCATGAAAGAAACAATGAGGCTTCACCCTGCAGCTCCATTTCTCCTCCATTGTGCCGAGACAGATGTTGAAGTTTGTGGTTCTATCATTCCAAAACATACTCAAGTGTTAGTGAATGTATGGTCAATCACGAAGGACCCGGCCTGTTGGAAAGAGCCCACCAAATTTCAACCAGAAAGGTTTTTGGATACAGGTATTGACTTCAGGGGCAGGGATTTATGTTTCATCCCTTTTGGTGCGGGACGGCGAATTTGCCCTGGAATGCCACTGGCAGCGAGGATGGTGAAGTTATTGTTGGCTAGTCCTGTTCATAATTTTGATTGGAAACTCCCAAATGGAATGGAACCGAAAGATTTGGACATGAAAGATAAGTTTGGGCTTACAGTTGAGAAAGCTGAGCCACTTGCTGCCATTCCTGTGAGGGTTGCAACATCTTGAATTCTTCCTCTTCAAGTCTTCATACAGTTGGCCTGGTGGAAGAATTTGGACCATCTGGTATCGAAGCCAATGTCCCTATTGAAAATGTGTATACTCTAAACTCAATCAACTTCTAAGATTTAACGTCCACTTAAACTATTTATGTTATAATAAATGACATTTTTGTCATATTGATTGCAAATATATTTTTATTTGTGTAATAAAATATTTAGAGTAAATATAATTAATGAAATCATAAGAGTTATGATGTTGAAGTTTATTGACTATAGATAAAGTTTATTAAGAAACACTAGATCTCATCTAATATAGTGTGTGAAACACTTAAGTTAGTATACGTGTACTTAATAAGATAATCAAGTTCATTAGATTGATCCATATAGATGCATCCTTCCAATGCCAAAGGATTAATTTTTAAGTGACATTCATGTAAATTATCCTTAGACTTAAGCTTATCATGATATTTGTATGACAAATTTTTTAGAGTAAACCTAATTGATAAAATCATAAGAATTATGATGGTGAGTTTCATTCGATTACAGATAAGATTTATTTTTAAATATTTCTAGTCAAAGTATTAACAAAACAGGCGCATTATTAATACGGTTAAACTTGCATATACTACACTATCCTATATGAGAAGTAGTA
>NC_040042.1:36193550-36277610 GCF_003713205.1 Coffea eugenioides | reverse complement strand
AGCCCTTACTAGAGGCCGTTGCTCTAGCTCTTCATTCCTCCTTGACGGAGTGAGACCTCTAGAAGTACCCGCAACCCTACCTCCTTGCCTCAAACTATCCAAAGTCCAAGGAGAATAAGAATTTCTTAACGAGTCTAAATGCGGCAAAGAATCAGTAGTTCGTGAGGATCGAATTTGACCAGGAAAGCTTGAACTATTTGATCCCAGCCTAAGGTTTCTATCATCTTTTGGCCCTGGCATGACATATCTAACATCCCTGGATTCAGAAAGGGGCTGCCTAGCATCCCTGGGTTCTGAAACATGTCGTCTACCATCCCTTGGTTCAGGCATAAGATATCTAGCATTCCTCGGCTCTTGCATCTGGTGTCTACCGTCCCTCGGATCTGGAAAATGCTTTCTTGGATCCTTCAGCTGAGGCATCCGTTGCTGCGTACCTAGGCTACTTGTTGAAGACTGAGCAGGCCTTGACAGCAAGTCACGAAGGTCCATTCCATTCAGCTGGCTGGAACTTTGACCCTTGTTAAGACTATTTTTGCGCATAATTTTGAACCGCAAGTCATCTTTGTTCAGAGTAACATCTTCTTCAGCGCAAAAAGATCAGAATTTCCAAGTCAGTCCAGTATTCATTATCCGCAAGTCATCTTTATTCAGAGTAACATCTTCAGCGCAAAAAGATCAGGATTTCCACAGTATTCATTATTAAGAACTAGAACAACTTTGTAGTACTTGTTCTAGTAAATCTATTACCATCCACATCGTTAGAGGCACTTCGACTCAATCTACTAACATCTCCTCGCTGGCTGCAAAAACCATACATTTCAACAATAAATTCTGATCTAAATCCTAACTCTGCATAAGCTAGCTAATACTACCCTTGCTCAAAAATACCAAATTTTCACGAAACGGAATAGACATTCGACCAATTCCCTCCACGGCAGATTAGCTTAAATGAATATAATTAACTACAACATGAACAAAAACGCAAAGAAATCAACATACAAAAATAAATAGATGATGCAAACCGTTTATTGTTAAAATTGGATGATGAATCCACATTGCTTCCCAGCCTATCCCTAACTGATCTTTTAGCCCCAACGGGATGTTGTGAATCAGCAAATGAACTACTATCATCAACACCAGGACCTGCCCTTTTAACCACCTGATGATAATAAACGATCAAATGTCCCATTTTCTCATTTTCCCAGGGAACTGAGTACCCAATCATGAAATGAATAAAGGTCAAGGAAAAACCAAAAAGAAAAAAAGGAATAAAACTGAAACTGAAATTTTTTATTAAGGAATTTACCTGACCAGCGCGACCTAGGGTTATGGTGACTCGAGAACGGGAAGTCTCTGCCATAGAGGAATTAGGAAAAGAACCAAATTTTAACTTAACTTTTTATCTGATAATACCAATTGAATGATAGAGAGAATTGCAGTACAACAACACTGCATCAAGTTGGATTTCATCCGAAGAAACCCTAGAGCCAACTTGGGAGGAGGAGAATCTCTACCAAGTTCTACTGTTGAGTTCTCCTTTTTTTCTTTTTTTTTTTGCCGGTTTGAAAGAGGGCGTGCTCAGCTGTGTGATCGTGGTCTAGGCGAGCAGATGGCGCGTGACAACACGAGCAATGAGTTGCAACCCCGGTCCCCGGATTGGTCGGCTTCAGGTTTGTGGTTGGCAAGTTGATGTGGCTCGGTTTTTGGGCTTGGGCCGATCTACACTATACATTTTTCCGCTTCAGAAAATATATGGTCGTTGGTTTCCTTTTAGAAGTTGGATTTACGCTTTTCTAACTGATATAACTGTAGAGCCTCGTAATATTATAGTTTAGGATTTTGTGCTCCTTAAATTCTACTTGCAATTTCTTGAACTTAATTAAGAACCATAAGATCATTCCATCATGAGTTTTGTTCATCCTTTTTTCAAAAAAAAAAATCCCTTTGAATTAACTCAATGAGTTGACAATTGTGAGAACCTGGATAAATCTTTAGACTGAGATAATCACAGACATTAGTCTTTAAGTCATGGGACATTTGTTATACATACTACTTTTTTCTTTTGAACTTATAGATTTAGGTTGATTTATGATGCAGATGCAGATGATCGATCAAATTAACAAATTTCAGCTGCTGATAAAAGCGTATGTATTTACGCTTCAGTGTTGAGTGTGTCTTTGCATCCCACATTGAGAGTTTAACAAAGAAATCTCTCCTTGTGATAGTTATAAATATAGTGGACTTAAATGAGTTTGAGTGTGCTAAGAGCATCAGCCCAAGTGCCATATGCACTAGGCCAAGAGAGTTTTTAAGGGGCCCACGCCCCAGTCTAAGACAGGTTTTGGTTTGGCATCAAATCAAAAGAGCAAGTCATGGGCCTTTGGGCCATTAAGCATTTAGTGCTATTTATGCTCTTTTGTGTTTTCAATTTTAGGTGTCTTTTGGGTCTAGGAATTATTTCCTAGGGTTTTGTACTCTCTTTCTGTTATAGTAAATCTGCTACCCCTTCACCCATGGATGTAGGTCAATTGGACCGAACCACGTAAATTCCTGTGTTTTTCTATTTGATTTATTTGTTTTGTTATTGTCATTATTGAGTTGCCAAGAACCCTATTATTCTCGTTTATCGATTTCCTGAGACCAGACCTAACATTCAGTGAACTTTAAAAAGGTTTGACACAAAATTTCAACGCGCAGTCTGTTGAAGTGCCATGATCTTTTTTCATATCTAGGATTTCATGGATATTTGGATGGTTTTTCGTCCCTATTAACCTGATTAGGTTTGTAGCTAGTATAAAAGAAAATTAACTAGCAAGGAGGAAAATCGTGATTTATTGGAGAAGAAGACACCATCTTCATTTTACAGCCCCATAAGAGAGGCCGATGAAGTTTTGAATAATTTTAGATATTTGTTTATCATTTTGCATCTGCATGCAATGGTTGAGGATAAAAAGAAGAGAGTAAACTATGTTCAGTGACTAGTCCAAATGTTTCAACTATATATATATATACACACGGGCGGAGGGAAGGGGGGGCAACCGCTCCCCCCCCTCCAATTGTTAAAAAAAAATTTTAAAGTAAAATTTTTTTTATTATATTGTTTTGCCCCTCCAAATATTGATAAAAAAATTTCACTTTCCTCTCTCAGGGGGAAAAAAAAAAGATATGCTTCTACAGTATTTTGGTTTGTTGTTATGCTCAACCTTCTGCTTTAAATGATTTTAAATTTAATTATGTGCGAAACTATTAAGGTGTCTTTTGTAAAGGACATCATTCATTAACAATTCGAGCAATGGAAGTATTTCCTATCAGCCAACCGGTGATTTTATTTTCTCATTTTTTATGTGTTACAAACGCAAGAAGGCCATTGGCTACGTTACACGCGCGTTTAATATTAGTCTCATAATGGTTCTTCATGAAAAAAAAAATGATAAGTCTGAAATTTTTATGAGTAAAAATGTTGAATCCGTGGATTGTAATGCTTGTATATATATATAACACAACCACTCTTAACTTGTTATGAAATTAATGAAATAATAAATGTGAGTGTTCATTCATTTCTCAAGAGATATATTGAAACATTCATCCTTACAAGGTATATTAATACCTTTATGTACCTTCTCGTCATTCATTAATTCGTTACGAAACTACTAAATTCATGTATTTATATTAATATTGGTACATAAACCTTTGATCTTGTTTTATTTGTAACCTTTGGAAGAATATACCAATGAATGATTGATAGGGATATAATTATGCATTTTATTTGTGGTTATTTGGTCTTAATTTTGGCAGTTTAGTATACAAGGTATTGGATTTCTGCTCATAATTAGTATTTGTGTTAATTACAGGCAATTAGTGTTGAAAGTGACGAAAGGGAGACAAAATCCAGAAGACTCTTGCCTCTAAGGCGTGGCCACGCCTTAGAAGGTGGACGAAACCGAAAGACGGACCATGGTCCACGTGAACCCGAAGCACTGGATTGGAACCTTGAAACAAAAGTTGTGGGCCTCCTAACCCTTTGAAGACGACTGGCGGCTACAAAAGGCGAAAAAGACCAAAAGAAAAGGGGATTTGACGTTTTGTGATTTGGGGAGATTAGCTCTAGTTTTCTTATTTTTGTTCCCTAGCCGTCAGACGTCGGGAGACCTTTTCGTTTTCGCACTTGGTCTTGGATTTTTCTTCTCTCGGCTTTTGCTTTATCATTGTGAGTGGCTTAGCGGCCGCATTGTTTTTCACTTCGTCTTGGGTTCAGCAAAAACTTCATGAAAACTATGAATTGCTTCGTCGTTATGTGGCAAGGCTGAATCTGTTATCTAGTTGAGGAATAAATCAAGGATTGGAGCACCATAACTGTGAGATCGTTTTAATTGTTTTATTTTTGATTTATATGTTCATGGGTATTTGATTATTCTCTATTTTTCCCTGAGTTATTACTGTTTAGATTTATTGGATAATTAGGCCTGTTATTCGATTGTCTAAATAATTGATAGCCAATTAGGATGTTGGCGCGTCGCCTTTAAGTATCTTGATTAGTGGCAAACGAGACAATTTCACCGCCTCGCAAGCGGTTTAATTTGGATCGTGGGGATAATTAATCTAGCCTAAATAAACCCGCATGTGTGTTTGTCATCTAGAATTGGGTCTTTCTAATTCCTAATGTTGTGGCTACATTAAATCCTGTGAGCATTCCTGGGGTTGTCTAATCACAAGAGGGTAGTTTATGAGCGTCTCTTGACTACCATAAAATTAAGGAAAGATTGGTGGTTGGGTGCGTCGCTTGACCACTATAACCAGTTTATTCGTGAGTATATGAATTGTCCTTTGTATCTGTGATCAGTTGTGTGCTTCGGTGCCAAGATTAATTCCTTGACTAGGTTGTTTTAATTAATTGTTATTTGTGTAGTTTGGTTCCTGCTATCTTAATCAACTTTAAATTTCAGTTTTTATTCCTTTTTAATTAGTTGGTACTACTGCTAAAAATCCCCCCCCATTTTCCTGTGTGATTTGCCTACCTGTTCCCTGAGGAGACGACCCTACTCACCACTATACTCATTCAGTTTTGGTAGTAGGTCTAATATAAATTTTATTTTTGGTGGTTTGACACCCACCAAATTTTGGCGCCGTTGCCGGGGAACTGGTGTTTTAAGTGACTTATTGCACAGGCTTTAGTTTTTATTTTTATTTTTATTTTTATTTTTTTTTATTTATTTTATGCCTCGATCTTCTCGTACAGGAGAATTAGAATTTGATCCAGAGATTGAGAAGACTGCAAGAAGGTTGACCAAGGAGGCAAAGTTGCGTAAGCAACAAGATTCAACGTCACCTTCAGAATCTAAGCAAGAGTTTGTTTCCAGTGATTCATCAAGTGAATCTGAAAAAGAAGAAGTGCATATTCCCCGAGTAGCAATGGCAGCCCCAAGAACTTTGAGGGAGTTGGCAACTCCTAACGTGAACCAGCAGCCATTATGCATTACATTTCCTAACACGGAAGAGGCATTTGAGCTTAAATCTGGTCTTATTCACTTACTTCCTACTTTTCGTGGTATTGCAGGTGAAGACCCACATAAACACTTGAAGGAATTTCATGTGGTGTGCTCCACAATGAAACCTCAAGGAGTCACTGAGGACCACATCAAGTTGAGAGCCTTCCCTTTCTCTTTGGCGGATAAGGCTAAAGATTGGTTATTTTACCTGCCGTCTGGATCCATCACTACGTGGGAAGAATTGAAGAGAAGATTCCGCGAGAAATTTTTCCCTGCCTCTAGAGCCGCCAATATAAGGAAAGAAATATGTGGAGTTAGGCAGGCAAATGGGGAAGTTCTATATGAGTACTGGGAGCGCTTTAAACAACTGTGTGCCAGCTGCCCGCATCATCAAATCCCTGATCAGCTCTTAATACAATATTTCTACGAGGGATTATCACCCATGGATAGGAGCATGTTAGATGCAGCCAGTGGCGGTGCTCTGGTTAACAAGACCACAGACGAAGCCACGTTATTGATCTCCACCATGGCTGAAAATTCCCAACAATTTGGAGTGAGAGCTGAGGGAGCAATAAGAAGGGTCAATGAAGTGAATCACTCTGACTTAGAGGGTAAACTATCTGAGCTTACCTCTCTGGTACGTCAAATGGCAAGGGGGCAATTACAATCTGTGAAGACTTGTGGTATCTGTGCTACTCCGGGACACATGACTGACATGTGTCCAACTCTCCAGGAGGATTCACCTGAACAAGCCAACATAGTGGGAGATTTTTCTGGACCACCTCCACGAAGGAATGATCCTTTTGCACCCACTTACAATCCAGGGTGGCGAAATCATCCTAACTTTAGCTATGCTTCAAAACCCCCTGGCTTTCAACAATATTTCCAGCCACGGCCACCAGTGCAACAACCATCCACTTCCAATTCAAACATGTCTCTTGAAGATATAGTGAAGTCACTGGCCCAAAGCACGAGTCAATTACAGCAAGAGGCTCAAAGATCTCAACAGGAGTCTCACAGATTTCAACAAGAGACTCGTGCTAGCATTAGGAATTTGGAAGTACAGATGTCTCAATTGGCAACTTCCATGAGCAACCTGGAAAATAGCAATAGAGGAAAGTTACCATCTCAAGTAATTCCTAATCCCAAGGAGAATGCCAGTGCAATGCAATTACGGAGTGGCAAGGAGGTACAGTCTCCTAGGCGTGCCCACGCCAAAGAAGAAGAAGTGCCCAGGAAGGGGGAAGAGGAAGATGAGAAACAATCCTCTGAAGTCTCAAAGAAAGTTGACATTCCTCCTTTTCCTGGCAGGTTTACAAGAGCCAAAAAGAAAGAATCTGAGCAAGAGATTTTGGACACCTTCAGGAAAGTGGAGATCAATATTCCTTTATTGGATGCTATTAGGCAATTGCCCAAATATGCTAAATTTTTGAAGGGCTTATGCACTAACCGCAATAAGTGGAGTCTGGATGACAAGGTGAAGGTGGGGGAGAATGTCTCAGCGATGTTTCAAAGGAAGTTGCCCCAGAAATGCAAGGATCCAGGTATGTTTACTATACCATGCATAATTGGCAATCAAAGAATTGAAAAAAGCATGCTTGACTTAGGTGCTTCAATAAATGTCATGCCTCTCTCAATTTTTAAAGTTTTGAATTTAGGACCCCTCAAAGAAACTAGGGTAATCATTCAACTAGCTGACAGGTCGAATGTCTACCCTGAGGGCCTAGTTGAAGATGTTCTAGTAAAGGTCAATGAATTCATTTTTCCTGTGGATTTTTACATTGTTGATATGAATGATGCATACTCTACTGATTCAGCAGTGATTCTTTTGGGTAGACCCTTCATGAGTACAGCAAGGACTAAAATAGATGTACATGAAGGGACTTTATCTGTGGAATTTGATGGAGAGAATGTCACTTTTAATATTTTTGATGCAATGAAGCATCCTGAGGATACTGAGTCTGTAAATTTTGTTGGCATGACTAACACTATTGTGCAAGAGAATTTTGAACAGAATTTCATGGGGGACAAGTTGGACTTTGTCTTGCAACAAGGCAAGACCAATTTGGAAGTGGACGACATGGAGGAGGAGGAAGTCAAAGAAGCTATCATGTCCTTACATTCACTACATCCGCTTCCAGGCAGGTTTGAAAATTCTTTTCTACCATTACCCACTTCTAATGAAAGGATTCTACCTTCTGTTCAACAGGCACCTAATGTGGAATTGAAGGAACTGCCCCAACATTTGAAATATGCTTACTTGGGAGATAACAAGACTTTGCCTGTAATCATTGCCAATGATTTAACTGCGTTGCAAGAAGAGAGGCTCTTACGGGTCTTACGGGAATTTAAACCAGCAATTGGATGGACGTTAGCAGACATCAAAGGCATCAATCCATCCATTTGCATGCATCACATCCTTTTGGAGTCGGACGTAAAACCCGTGAGAGAGCATCAACGCAAGCTCAATCCTGCAATGAAGGAGGTGGTGATGAAGGAGATTCTCAAGCTCTTAGAATTAGGAATTATTTTTCCTATTTCTGACAGCCAGTGGGTGAGTCCAGTCCATGTTGTTCCCAAGAAAACTGGAATCACGTTGGTGAAAAATGAAAAGAATGAGTTAGTGCCAATGACATTGCAAAATGGGTGGAGAATGTGCATTGACTTTAGGAAGTTAAATGCCGCAACTCGGAAAGACCATTTTCCACTCCCATTTATTGATGAAATGCTTGAGAGGTTGGCAGGTAAGTGTTTCTTTTGCTTTTTAGATGGTTACTCTGGATATTATCAAATTATTGTTGCTCAAGAGGACCAACATAAAACTACTTTTACCTGCCCTTTTGGAACTTTTGCATATCGCCGTATGCCTTTTGGTTTGTGTAATGCTCCTGGAACATTTCAAAGATGCATGATGAGTATTTTCTCTGATATGATTGATAATTGCATTGAAATTTTCATGGATGATTTTACAGTATACGGTGATTCTTTTGATCAGTGCCTAGACCATTTAACAAAGGTTTTGAAAAGATGCATTGAAACAAACTTGGTTCTTAATTATGAAAAATGTCATTTCATGGTTAAGGAAGGCATAGTTTTGGGCCATGTTGTTTCATCAAGGGGTATTGAGGTAGATAAGGCTAAAATTGATTTGATCACTAGTCTACCTTACCCTACTAATGTCAAGGATATTCGTAGTTTTCTAGGCCATGCAGGTTTTTACAGGCGTTTCATAAAAGATTTTTCAAAAATTGCTCAACTATTGTCTCGCCTGCTTCAAAAGGAGGTGCCATTCATCTTTGGAGATGATTGCAAATTGTCCTTTGACACACTCAAGGGTATGTTGACCACGGCACCAATCATCCAACCCCCAGATTGGAAGCTATCCTTTGAGCTCATGTGTGACGCCAGTCAGTATGCCGTAGGAGCTGTGCTTGGACAGCGGAGTGGGAAGTGTAGTCACGTGATATACTATGCGTCAAAAACATTGACACCAGCTCAATGCAACTACACCACCACGGAGAAGGAGCTTCTAGCCATTGTTTTCGCTTTTGAGAAATTTAGATCATATCTATTGGGGTCAAAAGTAACGGTTTACTCTGATCATGCAGCTTTGAAGTATCTCTTGTCAAAAAGGGAGTCCAAGCCAAGACTCATTCGTTGGGTGCTCTTGCTGCAAGAATTTGACTGGGAGATCAAGGATCGGAAAGGGGTGGATAATTCAGTAGCTGACCATTTGAGTAGGTTGATAAGAGAAGAGGAAGCAGTTCCCATATCTGAGGTATTTCCTGATGAACATCTTTTCTATCTCAAAGGTAAGGAACCTTGGTATGCAGATATTGTGAACTTTTTGGTCAGTCATAAATTCCCTATTGGCATGAGTAAGAGTAAGAGAGATAAGATAGTCCATGATTCTCGATACTATATTTGGGACGAGCCATATCTGTGGAAAATAGGCTCTGATCAAATTATTCGTAGATGTGTACCTGAAAGTGAAACTCCTTCTATCCTTACTCATTGTCATAATTATGCATGTGGTGGCCATTTTGGACCTAAGAGAACTGCTAGAAAAATCCTTGATTGTGGCTTTTATTGGGAAACATTATTTCGTGATGCTTATGCATTTTGTAAAAGCTGTGAAAAATGTCAAAAATTTGGAAGTTTGTCTCATAGGGATGAAATGCCTCAAGTGCCTATGTTATTTTGTGAAGTGTTTGATGTTTGGGGTATGGACTTTATGGGACCTTTTCCTAGCTCTTTTGGATTTTTGTATATTCTGTTAGCAGTTGACTATGTATCGAAATGGGTAGAAGCAAAGGCTACCCGGACTAATGATTCTCAAGTTGTTGTAGGATTTCTCAAATCCCACATTTTTAGTAGGTTCGGGGTGCCGAGAGCCATCATCAGTGATCAAGGTACCCATTTCTGCAATCGCACCATTGCAGCTCTCATGAGAAAATATGGAGTGCACCATCGTGTGAGTACAACATATCATCCTCAGACCAATGGGCAAGCTGAAGTCTCCAATCGAGAGATCAAGAGCATATTGGAGAAAACGGTTAACCCCAACCGTAAGGATTGGAGCTTGCGATTGGATGATGCTTTGTGGGCATATCGAACGACGTATAAAACGCCCATTGGAATGTCCCCATATAGGTTGGTGTTTGGTAAGATGTGTCATTTACCTGTGGCTATTGAGCATCGTACATTCTGGGCAGTCAAGCAATGCAATTTGCATGCGGATAGAGATGGCAAAGAGAGAAAGCTCCAACTCCAGGAGTTGGAGGAAATTCGTCTTGAAGCATATGACAATGCACGTTTGTACAAAGAGCGTACCAAGCAGTTTCATGACCGCCTATTGCGTGCGAAACACTTTTCTCCAGGACAAAAGGTACTCTTGTTCAATTCACGGTTGAAATTCATGCCAGGTAAGTTAAAATCTCGTTGGATTGGACCATATGTGGTAGCTAATGTTTTTCCCAATGGTGTGGTTGAAATCCAGAGTTTAGAGACTAATAAGAGTTTTACAGTTAATGGTCATCGTTTAAAACCTTTTGTTCATGTTTCAGACATTGGCACTGTGGAAGAGGTACACTTGATAGATCATATCTATGCCTAATTGCTCACTGAGGAGTTGTCTAGCCAAAGACGTTAAAGAAAGGCGCTTCTTGGGAGGCAACCCAAGGCTTCGCTTTCGTTTTTCGTTGATTTTGGGTTGTTTATTTTATTGCAAGTGTTCTTTTTAGTGTTGGGCAGGAGACTTGGATTTACAAGGCGTGCCCACGCCTTATAAGTGATGCTCTTGAACACCGTAGAAATGCTTGGGCAGAAGACTCTGCCTTGTAAGGCGTGGGCACGCCTTACAGTAACTCTGGTCCACTCTGGCGACACAGGCTTGGATTGAAGACTTCCGCTTCCCTCTGAAGCAACGCTACACCACACTACCGTCGGAGGCTCCACGGTGCCAGTCCCTGACACCTCCTCTACCATGGTGTTTTGCTGCAGTTTTTATTCATTCAGGGAAGTTTTTTGCTCCCTTCACTTGACTTCAACTTTTCGTTCTTACATTGAGGACAATGTAGACTTTAGGTGTGGGGGGAGTAGTCTAGCTTTTCCTTCTTACTGCTTTTCCTTCTTCCTTAAAAAAAAAAAACAAAAAACAAAAAAAAAACAAAACCTTTACCTTACCTTTTGGGATTTTTATGGTTAGCCCTGATAAGCCATGGCTAGATTTTCAAATTTAACTATTGTTACGTTTTAGATGATAATATGTTAAGTATGATATGGTAAAATTTTAGGATGACTCTCTGGTAAATATTTGAGATTTTGTGACTCTTGCAATTTCTTTTGTTTAACTTTTCTAGGCATTGTAAATATTTGTCTGACATTTTTGTGTGAACTGGTTCAATTATTAATCTTAGTTCTCCATGTTAAGGAAATGAAGCAGGCTTGCATAGTTTTAATTTTACTTGGGTGTTTATTTGTGAATAACATCACTATACTCATTCAGTTTTGGTAGTAGGTCTAATATAAATTTTATTTTTTGTGGTTTGACACCCACCAAATTTTGGCGCCGTTGCCGGGGAACTGGTGTTTTAAGTGACTTATTGCACAGGCTTTAGTTTTTATTTCTTTTTTTATTTTTATTTTTATTTTTATTTATTTTATCGATCTTCTCGTACAGGAGAATTAGAATTTGATCCAGAGATTGAGAAGACTGCAAGAAGGTTGACCAAGGAGGCAAAGTTGCGTAAGCAGCAAGATTCAACGTCACCTTCAGAATCTAAGCAAGAGTTTGTTTCCAGTGATTCATCAAGTGAATCTGAAAAAGAAGAAGTGCATATTCCCCGAGTAGCAATGGCAGCCCCAAGAACTTTGAGGGAGTTGGCAACTCCTAACGTGAACCAGCAGCCATTATGCATTACATTTCCTAACACGGAAGAGGTATTTGAGCTTAAATCTGGTCTTATTCACTTACTTCCTACTTTTCGTGGTATTGCAGGTGAAGACCCACATAAACACTTGAAGGAATTTCATGTGGTGTGCTCCACAATGAAATCTCAAGGAGTCACTGAGGACCACATCAAGTTGAGAGCCTTCCCTTTCTTTTTGGCGGATAAGGCTAAAGATTGGTTATTTTACCTGCCATCTGGATCCATCACTACGTGGGAAGAATTGAAGAGAAGATTCCTCGAGAAATTTTTTCCTGCCTCTAGAGCCGCCAATATAAGGAAAGAAATATGTGGAGTTAGGCAGGTAAATGGGGAAGTTCTATATGAGTACTGGGAGCGCTTTAAACAACTGTGTGCCAGCTGCCCGCATCATCAAATCCCTGATCAGCTCTTAATACAATATTTCTACGAGGGATTATCACCCATGGATAGGAGCATGTTAGATGCAGCCAGTGGCGGTGCTCTGGTTAACAAGACCACAGACGAAGCCACGTTATTGATCTCCACCATGGCTGAAAATTCCCAACAATTTGGAGTGAGAGCTGAGGGAGCAATAAGAAGGGTCAATGAAGTGAATCACTCTGACTTAGAGGGTAAACTATCTGAGCTTACCTCTCTGGTACGTCAAATGGCAAGGGGGCAATTACAATCTGTGAAGACTTGTGGTATCTGTGCTACTCCGGGACACATGACTGACATGTGTCCAACTCTCCAGGAGGATTCACCTGAACAAGCCAACATAGTGGGAGATTTTTCTGGACCACCTCCACGAAGGAATGATCCTTTTGCACCCACTTACAATCCAGGGTGGCGAAATCATCCTAACTTTAGCTATGCTTCAAAACCCCCTGGCTTTCAACAATATTTCCAGCCACGGCCACCAGTGCAACAACCATCCACTTCCAATTCAAACATGTCTCTTGAAGATATAGTGAAGTCACTGGCCCAAAGCACGAGTCAATTACAGCAAGAGGCTCAAAGATCTCAACAGGAGTCTCACAGATTTCAACAAGAGACTCGTGCTAGCATTAGGAATTTGGAAGTACAGATGTCTCAATTGGCAACTTCCATGAGCAACCTGGAAAATAGCAATAGAGGAAAGTTACCATCTCAAGTAATTCCTAATCCCAAGGAGAATGCCAGTGCAATGCAATTACGGAGTGGCAAGGAGGTACAGTCTCCTAGGCGTGCCCACGCCAAAGAAGAAGAAGTGCCCAGGAAGGGGGAAGAGGAAGATGAGAAACAATCCTCTGAAGTCTCAAAGAAAGTTGACATTCCTCCTTTTCCTGGCAGGTTTACAAGAGCCAAAAAGAAAGAATCTGAGCAAGAGATTTTGGACACCTTCAGGAAAGTGGAGATCAATATTCCTTTATTGGATGCTATTAGGCAATTGCCCAAATATGCTAAATTTTTGAAGGGCTTATGCACTAACCGCAATAAGTGGAGTCTGGATGACAAGGTGAAGGTGGGGGAGAATGTCTCAGCGATGTTTCAAAGGAAGTTGCCCCAGAAATGCAAGGATCCAGGTATGTTTACTATACCATGCATAATTGGCAATCAAAGAATTGAAAAAAGCATGCTTGACTTAGGTGCTTCAATAAATGTCATGCCTCTCTCAATTTTTAAAGTTTTGAATTTAGGACCCCTCAAAGAAACTAGGGTAATCATTCAACTAGCTGACAGGTCGAATGTCTACCCTGAGGGCCTAGTTGAAGATGTTCTAGTAAAGGTCAATGAATTCATTTTTCCTGTGGATTTTTACATTGTTGATATGAATGATGCATACTCTACTGATTCAGCAGTGATTCTTTTGGGTAGACCCTTCATGAGTACAGCAAGGACTAAAATAGATGTACATGAAGGGACTTTATCTGTGGAATTTGATGGAGAGAAGGTCACTTTTAATATTTTTGATGCAATGAAGCATCCTGAGGATACTGAGTCTGTAAATTTTGTTGGCATGACTAACACTATTGTGCAAGAGAATTTTGAACAGAATTTCATGGGGGACAAGTTGGACTTTGTCTTGCAACAAGGCAAGACCAATTTGGAAGTGGACGACATGGAGGAGGAGGAAGTCAAAGAAGCTATCATGTCCTTACATTCACTACATCCGCTTCCAGGCAGGTTTGAAAATTCTTTTCTACCATTACCCACTTCTAATGAAAGGATTCTACCTTCTGTTCAACAGGCACCTAATGTGGAATTGAAGGAACTGCCCCAGCATTTGAAATATGCTTACTTGGGAGATAACAAGACTTTGCCTGTAATCATTGCCAATGATTTAACTGCGTTGCAAGAAGAGAGGCTCTTACGGGTCTTACGGGAATTTAAACCAGCAATTGGATGGACGTTAGCAGACATCAAAGGCATCAATCCATCCATTTGCATGCATCACATCCTTTTGGAGTCGGACGTAAAACCCGTGAGAGAGCATCAACGCAAGCTCAATCCTGCAATGAAGGAGGTGGTGATGAAGGAGATTCTCAAGCTCTTAGAATTAGGAATTATTTTTCCTATTTCTGACAGCCAGTGGGTGAGTCCAGTCCATGTTGTTCCCAAGAAAACTGGAATCACGTTGGTGAAAAATGAAAAGAATGAGTTAGTGCCAATGACATTGCAAAATGGGTGGAGAATGTGCATTGACTTTAGGAAGTTAAATGCCGCAACTCGGAAAGACCATTTTCCACTCCCATTTATTGATGAAATGCTTGAGAGGTTGGCAGGTAAGTGTTTCTTTTGCTTTTTAGATGGTTACTCTGGATATTATCAAATTATTGTTGCTCAAGAGGACCAACATAAAACTACTTTTACCTGCCCTTTTGGAACTTTTGCATATCGCCGTATGCCTTTTGGTTTGTGTAATGCTCCTGGAACATTTCAAAGATGCATGATGAGTATTTTCTCTGATATGATTGATAATTGCATTGAAATTTTCATGGATGATTTTACAGTATACGGTGATTCTTTTGATCAGTGCCTAGACCATTTAACAAAGGTTTTGAAAAAATGCATTGAAACAAACTTGGTTCTTAATTATGAAAAATGTCATTTCATGGTTAAGGAAGGCATAGTTTTGGGCCATGTTGTTTCATCAAGGGGTATTGAGGTAGATAAGGCTAAAATTGATTTGATCACTAGTCTACCTTACCCTACTAATGTCAAGGATATTCGTAGTTTTCTAGGCCATGCAGGTTTTTACAGGCGTTTCATAAAAGATTTTTCAAAAATTGCTCAACCATTGTCTCGCCTGCTTCAAAAGGAGGTGCCATTCAACTTTGGAGATGATTGCAAATTGTCCTTTGACACACTCAAGGGTATGTTGACCACGGCACCCATCATCCAACCCCCAGACTGGAAGCTATCCTTTGAGCTCATGTGTGACGCCAGTCAGTATGCCGTAGGAGCTGTGCTTGGACAGCGAAGTGGGAAGTGTAGTCACGTGATATACTATGCATCAAAAACATTGACACCAGCTCAATGCAACTACACCACCACGGAGAAGGAGCTTCTAGCCATTGTTTTCGCTTTTGAGAAATTTAGATCATATCTATTGGGGTCAAAAGTAACGGTTTACTCTGATCATGCAGCTTTGAAGTATCTCTTGTCAAAAAGGGAGTCCAAGCCAAGACTCATTCGTTGGGTGCTCTTGCTGCAAGAATTTGACTGGGAGATCAAGGATCGGAAAGGGGTGGATAATTCAGTAGCTGACCATTTGAGTAGGTTGATAAGAGAAGAGGAAGCAGTTCCCATATCTGAGGTATTTCCTGATGAACATCTTTTCTATCTCAAAGGTAAGGAACCTTGGTATGCAGATATTGTGAACTTTTTGGTCAGTCATAAATTCCCTATTGGCATGAGTAAGAGTAAGAGAGATAAGATAGTCCATGATTCTCGATACTATATTTGGGACGAGCCATATCTGTGGAAAATAGGCTCTGATCAAATTATTCGTAGATGTGTACCTGAAAGTGAAACTCCTTCTATCCTTGCTCATTGTCATAATTATGCATGTGGTGGCCATTTTGGACCTAAGAGAACTGCTAGAAAAATCCTTGATTGTGACTTTTATTGGGAAACATTGTTTCGTGATGCTTATACATTTTGTAAAAGTTGTGACAAATGTCAAAAATTTGGAAGTTTGTCTCATAGGGATGAAATGCCTCAAGTGCCTATGTTATTTTGTGAAGTGTTTGATGTTTGGGGTATGGACTTTATGGGACCTTTTCCTAACTCTTTTGGATTTTTGTATATTCTGTTAGCAGTTGACTATGTATCGAAATGGGTAGAAGCAAAGGCTACCCGGACTAATGATTCTCAAGTTGTTGTAGGATTTCTCAAATCCCACATTTTTAGTAGGTTCGGGGTGCCGAGAGCCATCATCAGTGATCAAGGTACCCATTTCTGCAATCGCACCATTGCAGCTCTCATGAGAAAATATGGAGTGCACCATCGTGTGAGTACAACATATCATCCTCAGACCAATGGGCAAGCTGAAGTCTCTAATTGAGAGATCAAGAGCATATTGGAGAAAACGGTTAACCCCAACCGTAAGGATTGGAGCTTGCGATTGGATGATGCTTTGTGGGCATATCGAACGGCGTATAAAACGCCCATTGGAATGTCCCCATATAGGTTGGTGTTTGGTAAGATGTGTCATTTACCTGTGGCTATTGAGCATCGTGCATTCTGGGCAGTCAAGCAATGCAATTTGCATGCGGATAGAGATGGCAAAGAGAGAAAGCTCCAACTCCAGGAGTTGGAGGAAATTCGTCTTGAAGCATATGACAATGCACGTTTGTACAAAGAGCGTACCAAGCAGTTTCATGACCGCCTATTGCGTGCGAAACACTTTTCTCCAGGACAAAAGGTACTCTTGTTCAATTCACGGTTGAAATTCATGCCAGGTAAGTTAAAATCTCGTTGGATTGGACCATATGTGGTAGCCAATGTTTTTCCCAATGGTGTGGTTGAAATCCAGAGTTTAGAGACTAATAAGAGTTTTACAGTTAATGGTCATCGTTTAAAACCGTTTGTTCATGTTTCAGACATTGGTACTGTGGAAGAGGTACACTTGATAGATCATATCTATGCCTAATTGCTCACTGAGGAGTCGTCTAGCCAAAGACGTTAAAGAAAGGCGCTTCTTGGGAGGCAACCCAAGGCCTCCATTTTTTGTTATAGTCCTCTTTCATTTTTCGTTGATTTTTGGTTGTTTTGTTTCATTGCCAGTGTTTTTGGTGTTGGGCAGGAGACTTGGATTTACAAGGCATGCCCACGCCCTATAAGTGATGCTGTTGAACATCGTAGAAATGCTTGGGCAGAAGACTCTGCCTTATAAGGCGTGGTCACGCCTTACAGCAACTCTAGTAAACTCTGGGGACATAGGCTTGGATTGAAGACTTCCGCTTCCATCTGAAGCAACGCTACACCACACTACCATCAGAGGCTCCACGCTGCCAGTCCCTGACACCTCCCCTACCATGGTGTTTTGCTGCAGTTTTTTATTCATTCAGGGAAGTTTTTTGCTCTCTTCACTTGACTTCAACTTTTCGTTCTTACATTGAGGACAATGTAGACTTTAGGTGTGGGGGGAGTAGTCTAGCTTTTCCTTCTTACTGCTTTCCCTTTTGCAAAAAAATAAAAAAATAAAAAAAAAAACTTTACCATGCCTTTTGGATTTTTATGGTTAGCCCTGATAAGCAATGGCTAAATTTTCAAATTTAACTATTGTTACGGTTTTAGATGATAATATGTTAAGTATGATATGATAACATTTTAGGATGTCTCTCTGGTAAATATTTGAGATTTTGTGACTCTTGCAATTTCTTTTGGTTAACTTTTCTAGGCATTGTAAATATTTTTCTGACATTTTTGTGTGAACTGGTTCAACTATTAATCTTAGTTCTCCATGTTAAGGAAATGAAGCAGGCTTGCATGGTTTTAATTTTACTTGGGTGTTTATTTGTGAATAACATTCGGCTATACTCCGCTGGTTATCATTGACTAGTAACCGGGGGTCTTCACCTAAAGTGTCGATTTTCGCGTCAAAAAGCAGCGATAACTATGAGTATATGGTCTTTAAGCGGTTAAAGTTGAGTAACCGGGCTCCTTCATTGGAGAGATGTCGGAGTTCGCGTCAAAAGACTTGAATGGCTCAAGACTTAGCACTTCCTTCAAGAAAAAGAAAAAAAAAAGGAAAAAGAAACAAAAAAAAATGAAAATGATGAAAAAGAAAAAAAAAGAAAGGAAAAGTATACGAGCATGAAAGTATGTGAATAATTATATTGCCTGCGGATCCATGAGTCTTTATGTTGAGATTTTGCTTAATAGTTAGACCAGTTATTAAAGAATGTTGGTTGGATATTTTCTATTCTTAGATTAGTTAGTCGGGATTTGAAAGAATCATTGGTTTTAAAAGCTAGTTGGAGAGTTATCTCGTAAAATTTGTCATTAGTACTTGACAGTTATCTAAATCATACATTGGCAATAGTTGCTTTGATTAATAGCCATTGTTTTGAATCCAACTGTTGCAAAAATGTTTGCTCGCTGGGTTGTGTATTTAAAGTTTGAAATGCCTGAGGACAAGCATTGTCTTGGTGTGGGGGAATTTGATAGGAATATAATTATGCACTTTATTTGTGGGTGTTTGGTCTTAATTTTGGCAGTTTAGTATGCAAAGTATTGGATTTCTGTTCATAATTAGTATTTGTGTTAATTACAGGCAATTAGTGTTGAAAGTGACAAAAGGGAGGCAAAATCCAGAAGACTCTTGCTTCTAAGGCGTGCCCACGCTAGACAATGCAGAGTTGCATGAAAAAGCCGGATTGCGGGTCCTATTCCTGGGGCCACCGCCTTTCCTTGGAGCCATACTTTAAAACTTACGTGGGATTAGGAAATAGAATGGGAAGAGGACTTTTTGGCAACACTTCAATAAGGGAAATAAGAAGAAGAACTTGGGAATTCTTTTCCAACAAAAATCCCACTTGGGAAAGCACGTGGGTGGCGGCGCAAGAATAAAAGAAGAAAACAGCAACAGACTAGGGATCATCTTCGTCTTGGACTTTTCTTCTCTCGGCTTTTGCTTTATCATTGTTAGTCGCTTAGCGGCCGCATTGTTTTTCACTTCGTCTTGGGTTCAGCAAAAACTTCATGAAAACTATGAATTGCTTCGTCGTTATGTGGCAAGGCTGAATCTTTTATCTAGTTGAGGAATAAATCAAGGATTGGAGCACCATAACTGTGAGATCGTTTTAATTGTTTTATTTTTGATTTATATGTTCATGGGTATTTGATTATTCTCTATTTTTCCCTGAGTTATTACTGTTTAGATTTATTGGATAATTAGGCCTGTTATTCGATTGTCTAAATAATTGATAGCCAATTAGGATGTTGGCGCGTCGCCTTTAAGTATCTTGATTAGTGGCAAACGAGACAATTTCACCGCCTCGCAAGCGGTTTAATTTGGATCGTGGGGATAATTAATCTAGCCTAAATAAACCCGCATGTGTGTTTGTCATCTAGAATTGGGTCTTTCTAATTCCTAATGCTGTGGCTACATTAAATCCTGTGAGCATTCCTGGGGTTGTCTAATCACAAGAGGGTAGTTATGAGCGTCTCTTGACTACCATAAAATTAAGGAAAGATTGGTGGTTGGGCGCGTCGCTTGACCACTATAACCAGTTTATTCGTGAGTATATGAATTGTCCCTTGTATCTGTGATCAGTTGTGTGTTTCGGTGCCAAGATTAATTCCTTGACTAGGTTGTTTTAATTAATTGTTATTTGTGTAATTTGGTTCCTGCTATCTTACTCAACTTTAAATTTCAGTTTTTATTCCTTTTAAATTAGTTGGTACTACTGCTAAAATCTCCCCCCATTTTCCTGTGTGATTTGCCTACCTGTTCCCTGAGGAGACGACCCTACTCACCACTATACTCATTCAGTTTTGGTAGTAGGACTAATATAAATTTTATTTTTGGTGGTTTGACACCCACCACAAACCCTCGTAGTGTGTTTGTTGGTTAGGATTGGGCCTTTCTAATTATTAATGCAATCTAGAAATTAAATCCTACGGTCGTACTTAGGGTTATTTTTGGGTTAGAGAAATAGTTAACGGTCGTACCTTAACTATCGAGAAAGTAAGGAAAGGTTGGTTGTTTATCGCGTGCATGGCAACTATAACTAATCTATTAATAAATGTGGAATTATCTGTGAATCAATGATCAGTGCCTGAACCATTTCTGAAATGTACCCTTGGCTAGAGTTTCTCTTAATTATTTCTTTTAATCAATTATTTTCTGCACTTAATTTATTTAGTTAGCATTTAATCCAAGAACCTCCCATACTCTGGACTCTAGAAGAAACGAATTATCCCCAATCCCTGTGGATTCGACCCTACTCACCGCTATATACAAAATCTGTATTTTTCTCGAGTAAATATTTATTATTGTACAGGTTCGGCACTTGTCACCGATCCATTGACATGCATATTTACATCCCATATAAATTTAAGTTAATAAATTTTGGTTTCAATCTTAATTTTTTTACAACTTTTTAATTTGAAAATCTCCATATGGCCAACATGTAGTTATTTTTATGTACAAAAAAAAAAAGTTAGATCCCACTTTTGTTGTGGCTAAAATGAATATAAATTGAATTAGATCCCACTTTCTTGAGAAAAAGAATGAATATGATTCATGTCAGATCCTAGTTTTTTAGGGGCAAAAAATAAATATAAAGGGTCATTTATTTAAGGGTTAAAAACATAAAAGCCCCCTGTGGTATAGCTATTACACATAAAAACCCCTCGTAGTTTCAAATCATGCCTATCGGTACCCCATGGTTTGAAAGAAAGTGCATTTTCGACGGAAATCGTTAATGAAAACGGAGGTCAGTGAAAAGACATAAATGCCCTAACGATATAAGCGAAAAATTGCTGAAGGAATTAGTCAGTTTGCTGAGACAGAACGATCGAAGAGAGAAACAAAGAAAAAGCCCTAGAGAGAGAGAGAGAGACAATTATCAGCCAAATTCCCGATTGTTATAGCAATCAAACTCCGACAGCGACAGGAACTGATAGGGTATAATTTGTTAGTAAATTTATTATTGATTTCCCCTTCTATCCCTGACAAATATTGTGTTAATTGCTGATATTTACTCATATTTGGTATTTGGAATCAATTTCAGGAGTGAAGCAGAAAATTACCAAAAAGGAGGGACTTGTATGGAAAAATGCAGACTTCTAAGGGCTTCAACCTTTGGGTCCTTGAATTGGTGGGGACCACAAGCTAGTGCAAGGCATTTAGTCATTTGGGCTTTTCAAAGAAAGCAACGTAGAGAGATTTGGAACAACAAGTACTTTGGAGGCTTTGGCCACATGTGCGAGGACCACGGATAAGAAGCATGAGTCATTTGGACTCTAGGAAAAGAAACGTACAAGACTTTGAATTTGGTGTGGGGACCACTAGAGATAGCATTAGACTTCCTTTTGGCTTTAAAAAGGGGGAAACGTACAGAGAACTCTTATCAATCAATAGTTTTAGTTTTTCTTTTCTGAGCTCTTTCGCATGGTTGTTCTCCATTAATGGAGGACTAACCTCTTAATTCTAGTCAAGGGGACAACTGAAGACTTGGTTCAACAATTACTGTGAGATCTAATTTATTTTAATTGCTTCCTTAATTTATTGGTATTTATATGTTTCCTGCTTTTAATTGCTATAGCTCGTGTGAGTGATTGAATAGATGCGCAATATTTAATTATTCATATAGGTTATTTTGCTAAATAGGGGTAATTGAATCCGTAATTGTTCGTTATCCCTATCTCAGTAGCAACTGGCGTAATTGGGTTTATGACAGGGGAACATACGATCTAACTTAAACAAACCCTCGTAGCGTGTTTGTTAGTTAGGATTGGGCCTTTCTAATTATTAATGCAATCTAGAAATTAAATCCTACGATCGTACCTAGGGTTGTTTTTGGGTTAGAGAAATAGTTAACGGTCGTACCTTAGCTATCGAGAAATTAAGGAAGGGTTGGTTGTTTATCGCGTGCATGACAACTATAACTAATCTATTAATAAATGTGGAATTATCTGTGAATCAATGATCAGTGCCTGAACCATTTCTGAAGTGTACCATTGGCTAGAGTTTCTCCAATAATTATTTCTTTTATTTATTTTCTGCATTTAATTTATTTAGTTAGCATTTAATCCAAAACCCCCCATACCTTGGACTCTAGAAGAAACGAAATACAAAATCTGTATTTTTCTCGAGTAGGTACTTATTATTGCACAGGTTCGGCACCTGTCAGGAACTACAAGGAAGTGAAGATTTGCTGAAAATATCGAAGAAAAATGGGTTTGTATGTCGTCCCTCATCTATTTCGATTTGGGGTTTGGGGTAGTTTGGGATTTTTATTGTGATTTACTGGTTTCATACTACATTTTAAGGTCATTATTTAACAAAAATAAGGTTTTTGATATATATATTAATGTTGTTAATGAATTTAAGGTTTTCGAAGTATGCCCTACATTTGCTATTTTGATTATCAATTGGCAAATTTGTTAGGATATTGTGTTTGGTTGACTACGAAAAAGAAAAGCCTTATAATCTGGAGTTGTTAGCGGACATTCTTAGTTGCTGAATCTGAATATGTGATTGTCTTTGAATCTCAGTCAACTAAGTTGTTCGTCTTTAAATCTGTTGTACTATCGAATTAGAGTAGTTGGCAGAAGACTGAATCTGTCCAAATTTGTATCGTTATCAGTTTTCAGGAGTTAATGAAAACATGTTGTAGTCAAATGTGGTCCCCCATCTCATGTATAATGAATTATTTGTTCTGGATCTGTTGTATTATGTTAGCTTTTTGTATAATTGTGAAAGATAAATTACTGAAAAATGAGTACTTTATTGTTTGTCATGCAATAGCAGAGGAGAACATCAAGGATAAAGTAGACATAAAGATGTACTTTGGTGGAAAATTCAAAGAAAAACCAAGGCTCCACTACACGGGAACTCACATGGCCATTTTCAAAGAAAGAGTTGAAGATAAGGTAGACATAGTGAGTTTGTGCAGAATGTTTAAGAAAGTAGATGAAGGAGCAACGAGAGTAACGTTTTGGTTTTGTGCCCCCTTTGTTGATTTGGATGGTGGCCTACATCCAATTAGAAACAATGATGATATTAAATTGATGAATTTGGCATATGAGGGGACACCAGAAAGACTAATTTATGCTTGTAGTGGGGATGAGCCATTTGAAAAAGAGCCTGAAGATGGTGGGGTCAATGATGGTACATCTACAAAGGAAACATCCAGCAACACAACAATAAAAAAGAAAGGCAGTGATACAAAGGATGGTGGGGTAGCTATAGTTACTACAGGGACAGATACAAGTACTGATGATAATGAAGAGCCAGAATGGTTAAAAGAGGGGTTGGAAACAATAGAAGATGAGGACATATTTGCACCCAAGAAAGATGCCGCAGGAGACAACAACCAGACCAATATAACTAGTGGAGGCAACAACCAAAAAGCTGATGGAGACAAGGACAAAGCTGATGGGGCCACTGTTTCAGCAAGACTCCCTCTGCACGTATTCTCATTTGCTGAGAATAAAGATGAAAAAAGTGCTGCTAAAAGTGCGGATGCAAGGAAGAAAAAGACAAGTAAAACCAAGCAATCAAAAGGGCCTGATGTGATTCAGAAAATTCCACCAACTATTTCAACTCAAATACCATCACAAATTCCATCAGAAGATGAAGCTGTTAGAACTGAAAAAGACCCTTCAACAGTTGGAGATCCAGATTTGAGAGCAGGCATACAACAAGAAGTGAATGATGATGTCGTTGAAGAGAATTGGCAGGAACCAGTGATTTCGGATGAGGAGTTGCTGGATGCAAAAAGATGTGATGGTAGAGAAGATGATGATTGCCTTGACTTTAATCCTGAAGTTGAGTTTAAGAAGCCAAACTTTGAGCTGAAAGTGGGGCAGAAGTTTACTAATTTCAGAGTGTTCAGATTTGTGTTGCGTGAATGGCTAGTCAGAGAAGGATATGAAGTTACTTGGGTGAAAAACTACTCCAAGAAAATTATTGCCAAGTGTGCGAAAGGCTGTACATGGAGGATTCGTGCAACACCAATTCAATTTGAATCAACCTTTCAAATAAAGTCATTGAAGGGTGAGCATGTGTGTGCTCGAGAGTATAAAAACAAGCATGCAACAGCTGCATATTTGAGCATCAAGTATCAAGATAAGATCAGGGATAATCCAAGAGGTGATTTGATGGGGCTGAAGAATGACATCAAGAGAGACTTAATGATCAATGTTTCAATTGCTAAGGTCGGCAGAGCTAAGCGTAAGGCAAAGGATCTGATGCTTGGTACGGACATGGAGCAGTATCAGAAACTTTGGAGTTATGCAGCGACAGTCCGAGACACAAATCCTGGAAGTACTATCAAGATTCAGATGGACAGACCAACTGAAGGTTCAAATGGGACATTTGAAAGATTATATTATTGCTTGCATGCATGCAAGCAGGGTTTTCTTGATGGTTGTAGACCAATAATTGGTCTAGATGGCTGTTTTCTTAAAACAGCATTTGGTGGCCAATTACTGTCTGCTCTTGGGAGAGATGGCAACGACAACATGGTGCCAATAGCAGTTGCAGTGGTTGAGGTAGAGAGGTATGACTCCTGAAAATGGTTTTTGGAGTTGTTAATGGCTGATTTGGGCATGGGAAAGGATAACATTCCTTGGACATTTATCTCAGATAGACAGAAAGGGCTAGTACATGCTGTGAATGAACTTTTTCCAGATTCGGAACATAGATTCTGCTTGAGACATATGTACCAAAATTTCAACCAAAAGTTCAAAGGAAAGGAAATGAAAGACATGTTCTGGGCTGCTGCAAGTGTTGGCAATGAAAAGGAATGGAAGGTGGCAATGAATGACTTGGAAAAGGCAAACAAAGAAGCTGCTGAATGGCTGAACCGGATTCCACCAACTCTGTGGAGTAGATCACATTTTAGAGGAAGTAGTAAGTGTGACATTCTAGTGAACAACCTAAATGAGTCATTCAACAATTATATATTAGAAGCAAGAGAGTTACCAATCATTGGGATGCTTGAATGGATAAGGAGGAAGCTGATGCATAGAATTCAAACAAAAAGATCTGGAATGCAAAAGTTTCATGGACAAATCTGTCCAAATATAGCAGAAAAGATTGATAAGAATCAAAGGTTGAGCCGGACATTTGTTGCGACATGGGACGGACATCAGAAATATGAGATAGATTGTGGTCCGAGAAAATGTGTGGTGGTTGATTTGCATGAATGGACTTGTACCTGTGGTTATTTTCAACTAACAGGTTATCCTTGTGCCCATGCATGTGCTGCAATAGGAGTGTGTAGATTACCTATAAACGATTATGTTCATGCTTGCTACACTAGAGTAGAATATCTGAAGATATATGCACACACTATCACACATGTTCCAAGTGATACCTACTGAATAACATGTGAACAAGAGGGCTTAAACCCCCCTGAAGTTAGGAGAATGCCTGGCAGACCAAAGAAGATGCGTCAAAGAGCACAAGATGAGCCTAAGAAGGGGCAAATATCTACTAGAAAGGGTCTATCTGTGCATTGCAAGAGGTGTTTTCAACCAAATCATAACTCACGGACGTGCAAGAATCCCATTCACCCTAACTCCAAATTTTACAAGGTAATCTTTCATTGTACACTTAAATGGCATTGTTACAGCATTTGTATTTATTATTACTAATGTTAAATGCTCTTTGTAGGCACCTGAAGCAAGTGCTACAGCTTCCATGCAATCACAGCCAATTGTTGAGTCATCTACTGAACCACAGTCATTTACTGAAGAGGCTGCTGCAACCGGGACTACTACAAAGACAAGCACTAAGGCTCGGAAGGTGTACACTCCTTCCATAACATTCACTGGTTGAAAGACTTATCAGTTCAGTGGGACATTTCTAAATTGTCTTTTTGTTTTAATTTCAGTCTGTAGCTGGTACAAACCAAGGGTGTAGCAGGGCTGATGACACCACTGCACCAACAAAAAGAGCTCTGGCTCGTACTGTTACTGATGTCCTGCAGAAGTTAAGGCCAAAGAGAGCAAAAGCTGTCCAGCCTTAATTACTTGCCTAATATTTGCCTATCTGTATTTAGACTTTCATTTTGGAATATTACATCTGGTTGTAATGATGCCTGCAGAATGATTGGTTGCCTGCAGAACGTCTGGAATTCTTTTGTCTAATTTTTTGTACACTTGACTTGGCAGTAGTTGCCACTATTTGGTTGTACCTTTTGAATGAAGTTCTCTGTGCAGCCAGGTTATTTTACAGAAATTTTCCACCAAGTGCTAAACCTTTTGTCTGTAATGGCACTTCGTGCCTCTTTGATCACTAGTTATTTTACAGGTTATTGAACGTCTAGAAATCTTTTGTCTGTAAAGGCACGAATAATGGCACTTCGTGCCTCTTTTATTTTTTCTGTTCATTTTTCTAAAACATTTGCTGCTTATGAGTATTCTATTCAAAGTTTTAAGTTACAACATTTTGAAAGCAGTTGAAACAGTCGAATTATACTTCATCAAGAAAGCATAGCATTACAAGGTTCTAGCTGAAACAGCCAAATGATCAGCTTTAGCAACTCCATACAACTGGCTACCAAATTCCAGAGTCTTATTTGGTAGATATCAACAACAGTAAAATAGAAAAAACAGATACCATAACACAACCTCTAACTAGCAATTTTAAGTTCTTGAACTCATTATCCAAATTTTCCAGTTTTGAGAGCACGCCATCCACATTGGAATGTTCTGCAACAGGTTGGCTCACAAACTGATTTTCCCGATCTGGTTCATCTCTGTAAATGGGAATACACCAAGAAAAGAACCTACATTCATCTTTTTCACACACAAAATATAACATTCCCTTTGATGGCTTTTCCGACTCAACAATCTTTAGTTTCGCCTTCCTTCGACAATTACACATCTTGTACTGGTATCGAAGATCTCTAGCTCCGTTTCCCCCACTGCCTGGTCGAGAGCTTGAGGAAGACATCGTCGTACGGTTTCTTAATTATTCCTTTCACTATTTACACAAACAAAAATATAGAGCTCATTATAAGAATTTATTGATATTCCAAATGGTTAAAGGTTTTACCTTTTGAAACTTGCACTTAAGGAGGCACAAGCCTGCAGATTTTCCTCCTGAGGCACGAGAGCTTGAAGAAACCTTCGGTCAAAGAAGCTGGGTTTCTCCAAAGTCCGACGAAAATGATTGGAAATCAAGTTTTATTAAGTTGTCAAGGGCACAAGAGGAATATCAGCTCAAACTTTGAGTTAAAAAACCATTTTCCGAAGCAACCACGCTCTTTTTCAGCGCGTGGTTTATAATCGCGTTTTCATTAACGATTTCCGTCGAAAATGCACTTTCTTTCAAACCATGAGGTACCGATAGGCATGATTTGAAACTACGAGGGGTTTTTATGTGTAATAGCTATACCACAGGGGGCTTTTATGTTTTTAACCCTTTATTTAACTACAAATGGGATCTAACCTTTTTGCTCCTAAAAAATAACTATATGCCAATTACATGATGTATTCAGAGTAAAAAGTTGTCTAGGTTGGGGTCAAATTTTACTGACCTACTTTCGTAATGGACGTAAAGTTACTATTTTAAAAGTGAAGGATAAAAAAATTCATTTAGTGAAATATGAGGGACATTTTATATGATTTTTTCAAGTTTTAATATGGTATTAGTACTCCTAAAAAATCTCAAAGCACTTTGTAACAAGATATTTTCTCTTTTTTATGCCAAAACTATCCCGAAATATAGTCAAATAATCACCTAATCCCTCAATATCAACTAATTTGGCAATGCTAATACACGACTTTTTATAAAAAAAAATGGATTAATCTTTTCTACACTGACAGTGTATACACTATCAGCGTTGGATGAATGACAACTATGCAAAATTTGAATTTGAAATTCAATTTTTGCACACATGTCATGAATCCAACATTGATAGTGTATACACTGTCAGTGTAGGAAATATTTACTCAAAAAAAATTAGTATATTCTTATCAATTGAACCTTCTATTGACCTCCCCTGCACTATCACATCTTCAGTTTCTTCAAATTGGTATTTCTAGTTACCAAATTATTGCTTGTTATCAACAATTGGTACATAAACTCTGTTTTGATTTTGAAGAATCAACACCATTTGGTTTTGCAAAAGTAGAGTAACAACCTAGTGAATTTGTGACTAGTATAGCAAATAATCATAGTGATAATAGCAACACACTAGAATTAAACCCAATTAGACACCATTAACAATAGCAACAAAAAGTTTAAAAAATAGCCAAAAGAACCATAAAAATGAGAAAAATAATTTCAAAGTTATAGCCCAGTGAATTTTTCTCACTTATATTTGAGCTTTTACTTTATGTTGCTATCTTGCCTCTCTTTACTCAGGGTCAAAATTGTGATTTGATTATCGTAATATAAATAAGATATTATGTTTGACAATCATAATATAAATAAGATATTATGTTTGACAATCATAATATAAATAAGATATTATGTGGCTAATAAGATTAACATTTTTGGATGCATTAATAAGAGGAGCAAGAGGTTTTTAATGATGATTTTGTGTACTTCTTAAAATGCCTCCTTATTTCTTTTTTCAAGTTACAATAAAAATATAAGCATGCAAAACCCTTCTTATTTTCATGTTGGATTAAGGAACGAGAGGTCAACAATGATTTTTTTAATATAATATTTTTACACTTGATCCTATATTAGGGGAATGGGGTAGTCCGATAAGGATGGATGCAATTAAATTATTAAGAATTCGGAGGGAATTAAACTACTTTCAAAAGTATTTCAAGAAATTTTGAACGGAAAATATAAACAAGGAATTTCGAACTCCTTACCTACATCCAAGGAGAGACTTTTTGTCTCTCCCTAATGATCAACTAAATTAGCTTAATTGGTTAATAACGGATTGATGTATTTTTAACATTTCATCCCTTTTTTCGAACAATAATGTCAAACATATAATAAATACGAGAGGAGGAATGAATTGAATAATGTAAGGAAGAATGTGTAATTGAGAGGTCTAAATTTCAAATTTTTCACTAAAACTTAAAAGGAAAGTATAGTAAATGCATGCATGCAAAGCCAACTTCCTGTAACTATCCTCGTAACTTCTCCATACCTGTTCTGTTTATCTTAAAATAGTCTCACAAAATTAAGTGGCAGACACAAACTGTACATTGACCACTACTTTGATTAAAGTGGCAGCTTTATCTCTCACTCTCTAGGCAAGCCTAACTACTAGAGCTTGAATTAATGTGGATAAATCCCCACTGGTGATGTGAGGCATGACTATTCGCATCTGTGATACTTTGAGCAAGGATAACTACTAGGGTTTGGCTTAGTGGCAAAAAAAAAAAAATTGTGTTTGGATTACATTTTTTTAGATTTTTTATAAAAAAATTACTATAACAATTTGATATATATTAAGTAAAAAGATGATTGAAAAATGTGTTCACGAAAAACATAACGCTATCCAAACAAGGCTTCAATTATAGGTCGTGATGGATTCGAATCTTATGTGTAATGAAAAAAGTTTAAAAGTAATGTTAGAGCACTTATTTAATCTAATATATTTTTATACTTACTAGCACTTTATATACAGTTTTTTAAAACTTTCTTTCCCTCTAAATTAGGATAAATTAAATTCTAAAAATGAAATCGGTGCTGTAAAAAAAAGAAGAAAAAAAAAGCTTTGAGCAAGGATCCAAAGAGGCGAGTGGCCTACATTTTCATCAGCTTAGAAGGCCTTTCTTTATCCAAATCCTAAACGAAATTCGTTAACTTTTAAGTGTTAAGTTGCTTTCCAAAACGGTGCTTTTAAATAATGTGATCTAGAGACTAGAGAATAGTATGCATCATTTTGATTAGTGGGATCTGGCAAACAGTAACCTCAAAGCAGAAAATAAAAAGAAAAAATGTTAATCCAACCATAGTGTAATTATACACATTCCCTTGTTGAGTTTGCGAAAATATGCCAAGGTTCTTACACTTCTATAAAACAAAGTTCACCGCTCCGCTTCCTCTAAGCATACTGTTCTGCACATAACAGCACACGAGCACTGACTTCTCTCTCAGCCTTTTCTCCATTTCTACTTCCCTGTTACACCTGCACACGAGCACCTGGAACTTCCCCTCTCTGTCGGAAAATGGGAAATAAGCTTACCATACTAGAAAACAGGACTTGGTTCAACATAGAATTCAAGATGTGGGTGGATGGCTCTAGGCCTGATAGGTTCAAGAAAATTGTTAGGATCGAACCAGGCAAGTCTATAAGAGTAAAGGCCTCAACTTTCAACAGCGATGATCAGGGCAGTCTTGAACATGCCATCCTGCTGGTTTATGCAAATGGAAGTTGGACGGGAAAATACATTCTTCCTCAGGACTTGTTCGCTTGGGCGGCAGTCTTCTGCGACAGTAACCGACACGGTCAAGTCATTCTTCGAGCCAGAAGAGCAAACTTCAACCTCTTCAGACTCAAGTACTTCTTCTGTAAAGTTGACGTCTGATCTCAGGCTGCTTTTGATAGATTAAATGCTCTCCCCCTCCTCCCAAAAGTGTTTGTGCATTTTTTTTCTTGTGGGAACACAACAACTCATGTTGTGATCAAATTACCTTCGTTTGGATTACTATTTTTCTCCTCGTTTTTTTCAATCAAGTAGGTTTTTTTGTATTTTTTTTTTTTACAAAAATTTTAAAAAATAGCAATCGAAATATTTGTATTGATATGTTTGGTGTTTTTCAAAGGTGTTTTTGAAATATTTTAATGTAATAATGTATATAAAAAAATTTTATTGTAAATATATTTTTTGTGATATTTTTAAGGAATTTTTGGAATATATTTTGAAATAATTTTTAAAACTAAAATATTTTTATGATATTTTTTAAAAATTAATATTATCACGTACAACCACCACCACCACCACTATTTTCAACGACCATCACCATCACCCGCTACCGCCACCACCGCCTTCCTGTTCCCCCTTCCTCTTCTTCCCTTTTTCATTCTCTTTTCCTCCTTTCTTTTCTTTCCCTCACCCTCTGGCCCTCCCTTGTCCCTTGATCTGATTTTGACAAGATCGAGACCTCTGGTCTCCAGATCGCGACCAAAAAGTCGTGATCAGAGATCTCGATCTAGAGGGTGAGGGGGAAAGGAGGAGGAGGAGGGCGGGATGGTGGCGGTGGTGAATAGTGGTGATTGTAGTAAGAGGTGAAAAATGTTGTAAATTTTTTTTAATTTTTTGTATATATTTATGAGTTGTTTTTGATCTATCGTGTGAATCATATATATTTTTAAGTTATTTTTTTGCTTGTGTATTACTGTAGTATTATATTTGAAAAACAGGTCAATCCAAACGAAGAGGTTAACAAGTTTGATCATTAGTCGAGAAGGTTAACAAGGCTTCATGCGCATCATTTGACATTATTATTATCACCATCATGCACTGAACCAGTACTAATTATTTAATTTCAAATAATAGTGGTGGATCATACATAATCTACTACTTGTAAATTTGACTTATCATCGTTTTTTGGTTATGATTTGTATTAATTTACTATGCAGTAACGTCTAATTATGCATGCTAATAACTTTTCGGCAGATCGGATGGGGTAGTATTTGTTTCCTTTTTTTTTTTTTTTTGTGTTTGTTTATGGGGTGTAGTAGTATGATCTGTGAAACTCAATTAACTTATTTTATTTACCTTGAAGGTTTTAATGTGCTTAAATACACTACTTTTCTAACAGATGTTTCGCGTTCCTTCCTGCAAAATACGGGGGACTAGGCATGGCTGAAGAGGAGATTTAGGTATGGTATCACTAATTATCGAAGCTTCTTCAAAATGGTACAGCGGTTTCTACCATTTCATTGGTATTAGACTGACACACAATTGTACATGGTATTCTGCCGCACATCAAGTCAATAGGAACCAAACGACAACAACTGACAAGGGTGACTTCACCTTGAAAAATGAAGCACAAAATAAAAGAATAGAAATAAAAGATTACCGGTAACCTGATAAAGAAGTGTGCTGAGAATGGCGCACAAGATAGGCAGGTCATGAATGTGAATGTTTAGTTACATATTAAAATGATAATATTTCAATAAAAATAAATTTGGTCTCTAAAATTTATAATTTTAAGCACATTTAAAACAATTGATGGAACTTAACATTTACTCAAAATCGATTTAGCAATAAAATCCTATTTCAATTTTTCCTATACTACAACCTCCTATATCAAATGTGTATTATTATCCAATTTTAACTTATTTAATGAAGATATACTTTCTAGCTTAGATGATAATGTTGTGCCTATATTATTCTATATAAAGTACATAGTGGTTAACAACATTGTGTCATCTTATTTGAATTATTTATCTATTGAACCAAAGAAGTAAAACAATCAAAATATATTTCATAAAAAAAAGACTATAGTAGGTCAACTACATATAACCAACAGACATTTAAAATACTTTGAACTCGTGCTAAATTGCTCTCTTAGTGGGGACACAATTTATTTACTTTTCAATCTATTAAATCCAATTAATTTATTTTTCTATCTATTAAATCCAAAGTTTCAATGGAAAGTTTTAAAATAGTTACTTGGCTATTTTGTTTACCTTAATATTTTACCCTACACCTTCCCCCCGTTACCTTAATAATTTTATTGAATGATTCAAACAATTATACAAAATATTAATTTCATCTTAAATTCAACTGATAATCTATTAAAATTGAAAAAAGAAAACGAATCTGATTTACTTATAGTTCATATTCTTTATAGTTTGAATGGATATCTAATTGAGCATTTAAATATCAACACAAGTAACAAAAAAATAATAGAATTCTTTATCAATTAATTCTCCATAATGCAAAACCATACATACATATATTATGCTACATTTGAGACCAGTTATGCAAGAGTAAAAGTCTATGAGAACAAATGGGATGAATACACAAATAAAAAAAAATAAAAGAAAGAAGTTTCTTGAACTTTTGCACATTTTCAACATAATTTTAATCTAATTTGCATTTCTTTTCCTTTGAAACCATTAATATCACTATTTAAAATCTAAAATACCATGATGATCCAAATTCGAAACATTGCTATAAAAAATGCAAAGTCAAAACTATTGAGTAGTGGCAAATTGACTTTGATCCTTAATCATCATTTTTTCGTCAATTATCCTAAATATGCTTAAGATTTGAAACGTTGGGAACCAAATTTGTTTTTATCCAAACATTAATGATCAGTCCTACACACATGCAAAGTATTATAAACAAAAATTGTATTTCTTCCAAAATTTTGGATATATGTCATGTATTGATTTAAGAAATAATCTTTCCTACAATGACAGTGTATACATTATCAGCGTTGGATGAACGACAACTATGCAGAATTTGAATTTGAAATTCAATCTTTGCACACATGTCATGAATCAAACGGTGATAGTATATACACTGTTAGTATATATAAGATTTACTCTTGATTTAAATTACAACTTTTAAACTTATTTTCTTCATAATGGTTGGTTAGTAATGATTTAGTTTTAATATTATTGTGATATCATTTTCTAATAAAGTGGAGTTGATTTTGTCACTTAATCATAAATTTTTATCTCCTTTTGCCTAAAAATATGTTCAAGTTCGGGAGTAACAACTGTAAAAAGTTTTTTTATGTTGTTTGAAAGAAAATTATTCATTCATTAGTAAATTCGGGCATGTCATCTTGTATTATATTATCCATGAAAGTATATGGAATACTTTTAATGTGAAGATTGTTTGTTGTCATACTTTTAGAATAGATAATGAGGAATTATATTTTTGTATTTACACCTATTAAAAATATTGTTAACTGTATCACTACATAGTCTAATCAATACGGATATTTGATTTCAAGCATGTATACATTAGTGCAAATACCATTAGTATTACTAGTGATAAAGGGCACACTCAATCTATGTGTAATTTAAAACAATCACTTTATTTATGGAAGAAATTGGTATAAAATCTTAATAAACAAATAAACTTTGATCTTTTAAAAGCTTTTTTAATATTATTTTATGAATTAGGTAATTATAATGTTTATGGTTGTTTATCGATGAAAGTTAGTTGTGCTATTGAATGACAATACATAGACAATATGTTAATCAAATTATAAAAGTATAATTAAGTGATTATGATGATAATGTTGAAAATTTAAAAGTGACAAGTGTGGTCTAATTAAATTTCACCTATTTGCACTCCGGTTATTATGTCATCACTTTATTCTCATTAATTTGGACTAATATCATTACAAATGCATTTTTTAAACATTTATTTATGTTCTACCCTCAAATATAATAAAAGAATCATATTAATTACTTCTCATATAATAAAACAACATATTACTTCTCCTACAAATATTCTATCTCAACTAATTAATTAACCATTCGTTTACTCCTTTACAATTATTAATTCCTATGATTGGTTTAATTAATTGTACATATTATTCCAAAATTTCTTCTAAAATATTTAAATTATCTACTCTTTTGTCAATTTATGTAATTAAATGAATCAAAGTTTATCTAATTTTGCACATACATATATTATTTATTTTTTTAAATTTCTTTTTAGTTATGTATCTAACTTTGCATTTTCTTCATTATGTCTATTGTTCAGAAATTAAAAAACAATAATAATGTCTTGGGTCTTTTCACATGGGTTAACGTGGGTGAACCCACAGTGGAGGTGAACCCAAGGGATGTGACTGACAAATTGTCTTGGGTCACTTCAATGTGGAACCCACCATTACAACACTCATTTTAAGTTCCGGCAGCCATAGCCCACACCAAAAACAACCTTCAATTTTGCTTTTCCTAACGTGTCTTGCTCCTACCACATCCGTACCACATCAAACCACTTTACCAATGCATTGGTACAAACCACTGTACCAATCCTTAGAATTTTCGCACTAATTATGCCAATCTTTCCTAATTTCTGTTGCTCTCTGGTTTGAGCTTTTCTACTTATGGAAAAAATAATAATAAAGGAATGATAGTGGGATTGTGATTAATAAAAAGGTTAATTTTCTATATATTGACAGTGTATACATTTTCATCATTAGATACATGACATATAATCCGAATATGAATTTGAAACTCAAATTTTACGTATGTGTCGTATATTCAACCGTTGTAGTGCTGTATATGACATTTACTCTTAATAAAAATGGGAGTGTAAATAACATTTACATTTTTTTTTTTTTTGACGCATGAGGTCATTCCTTTTTGAACTACTGGTCTCTATTCAAACCCTTTTTTAACTTCCCAGTTGGTACCTGGTCTGAGTTTCAAAACACTAATTTATAGAACATATTTTTCCTGTTGTTGATGTTTTGTATGGAAGGAGATATAAGGATCATGAATAAACAATGGGGATCTTTCTCTATATCTCATTGGAGCTTTGAAACCACTGCTTATAAAGACTAACTTTCAGACTTAGCAAATCAAATAAAACCAACCTAAAGTTATACTAGTTGCACTTAGGAGCACTGGTGCGAGGTAATGTTTGGTAGTGGTGCTATGTAGTGTCTTTGTTTTAAATTCAATGTATAGCATATGTTTATGTGCCAATTAAAAACATCAATATCTTTTTAAGTGTTATTTGAAGCTAGCTATGACGTAGATTAAAAGGATGAATATATTTTTCTAAAAAGAGTTTTTATTTGCCTTAACCGAGTGTCTAATCTTACAAATCATTTTTAATGGCTTTTAAAGTTTGCAGCTTGATTCAGATTGATTCCAATTTTGTATCTGATGATCCTTGCAGGTCTCCAGGAAAACACTTGACCGTGTTGTTTCACTCTTTTAAGGCTGTGGATGGTTTATTGAGAGAATTGTTGGAATGTGTGTAGAATTAAAATTGAATTCTACAAAAAATTTTACTCAAAATTCTGTAAAATCCAATTTTATTGCCCACACAAACTCCAAGCCTCTCCAAAAACCAGAAACAGCAGCAAATGTTCTATGTATCTTTCGTGCTTGTGAGGTGATGGATGCCAAGCACGCACACCTGTTTCAAAGACTAGGGAAGGCTGGCTGTGCATTCCCACCTCAAGTTTATTAGTATTGCTGCTTTGTGTACTTTTGATCATGGATTTGGATACAATAATCACGTGGAATGAAATTCATGAACTTTCCAGTTTATTATCATGTGTTTAGCAAAGGCATTATGTAAAGTAACGGAATCTTGAGTGTGTTTGAAGTTGTATGACATTCATGCATTGCACGTATCAGTTTTTTTAAGTGTTCTGATCACTCAAATATAGTTTCCTTTAAGCTCTCTTAAATTTTTCTCATGCCTGGGATTTGCGCATTGCAGTTAACTACTACATGATTGGAGCTGACAATTTCTAATGCTTCATATTTCAACTTTCTGCAGTCTTTCTTCCAAACTGCACCCCTCCCCCCAACCCCCCACCCCCAAAAAAAAAAAAAAAGCAGTTTATGTAAATCAAAAGCAACTTATGGTGATCCTTAGATATCTAGGGAAGACGTACAGAAGATATTCACAGTAGAAATACATAGTTATGTGACACTGAAAATGGTTCAAGTATACACCAATTTCCCTTGCTGTTATTCTCTACTGGCACTTGAGCATTACCCAGTACCTGTCAAACCAAAAACTCCTTGAGATTTCTGCCAAAAGCAACTAAATTTGACACGCTGAAATATGTAGAACATGGGAGGGAGTATAAAATCGAACTTGTCATGGGCTGAAAAATGTGGGGTCTCCTTTCTACTACAGAAAGTCTAGCATCTTCGAGAATTTGTTGATTCCTTAATTCTGTTTGTCTAGTTCTCTGCTTAACAACTTATAAAAGATTACTATCAAAGGTTCAGTAAGATGGTCAATGATATTCTGACATTAAAAGAACTAAAACTCCAAAGAAGTATAGAAATGTATACAGAAAAAGAAAAAAAGACTTGCCACAACCAAAAAGAAGAGAGAACTGCAAACTCATCTTAGATTACCACAACACTCTCAAGAGATAAGTGTATCTTTGTTATCTTCTCTTAAAGCAGAAGAAACGCCGGAAAATATTTATCACGAAACATGGATCCTTTAATACAGCTCAATCACTTTCGTCACTAAAAATCCTTTACAACAATACGTTAATTTACTAATTATCAACTATCTCTGGATTTATTCTATTCTCAAATCAAGTATTGAGTCAAGAAAGGAGACACTATCCTGAAACTAATATTGACGAATGCCGTCTCAGATTCCCAGCACCTTACTTAAAAAGTTACAAAATCCGCATTGCACTAAACAAAGCGGGGAAGGAATTTGAAGAGATGCCAGTGAACCAATTGCAGAAAATTTCATCTTAACTGAACAACACAAAGTCTCAATGTAAATCCATCACTTCGTTAATATATTTCTCACGTTTACTCCAATGCTCCTAGCTGAATGATGCATGTTGCATATTGCCAGAAATTCAGAAGAGAATGGTCAGCCCTGCAGACTCAGACAAAAAACTTTTTAATCTTTCTATCTTTGTAACTCCATTATCCATTCCCCCCAAACTCATCTCAACAATCCAATACTTATTTAACACCGAAAAAACTATGAAGCCACGACAGAATAAGCATCCATTAATAGTTTTCAACTAATAAGAAAAGCCGAAAACAATCCATATCAAAAGTTCGTAATTTCAGATGCAAAGAGAAAGAAGTTCAGCAATATGAAAAAGAAGAAACATCGAGAAAGAATTACACCACAAATCGAACTGTTACAGCAAGAGGGAAAACAGAAGGAAAAAAAATGGAAGGGAATCATATGCACCAAAGTCATGAGAGAGAAAAGCTAAAGCTTTCAAATAGTAAAACAAAAAAAGCAAGCACTACATTAGGGTGCAAAAGAGGAGGACATAGTGGCATGGAAAAAGAAGGTGAAGTACCTCAAGGAAATATCTACATTAAAATCATGGTATCCATGGTCTCTTACTCTCCACTCAAGATAGGACCCGACATTCTAATGGGATCACAAAAACAGCACAGGATATTTCTAAAAACACCCACCAAAATAGAGTAGAAAAGTAATTACAAACCAAGATTTCTTGCAAACTTCAAGCCTTTAACCTGATTCATGAATCCTATTCACTATGAAGAATGCATTTTTGCCAACACAGTTTGTAAACCAAGGTTTCTTGCAAATCTGATACATCTATCATCTCTGCAATAAAGGGTGCATACTAGCACCCAACCGAAGACATACTAGTTACAAGTTGGATTGGTCGACAACAAGTCCAAACAAAATGTATAAATGAGAACAGAATCTGCCATGGACCACAGAAGCTCCATCTGTAGTTTTACTTAAACTCCGTCAACTAACATCTGTGAGTGAATTTCAAATTTGACTTCCGTCTAATGAAGTTACGAAACCAAAAGCAATATTATTGGACAGACCTATTCTATCACCTGGTAATAAACAATATGCTGATAGGAGTAGTTGAGGTTACAAGATTGTGTTCTTTATCTAGGTCACCCTTAACAAATCTACCATCAAAATACTCCTTTTTCCTCCATCTAGAAAACAAAATAGAAAGCGAAGGTTATAAAAAGATATGTTGATGAAATATACTGCACTGAACACATGAAAATCAAGGGAATGCAGCCTGATTAAACAAGCCTCAATACACAAGAATCTCTAGAGAAGCTTTTGGCAATATCCTTGTCAAAACATATAACGGTAAGTATCATGAGATGACTGAGCTGAAATTATGTAGAGACCTAAGATTGATCAAATGCAAACACTTACCCAAACTGAAACATATGAATAAAAGTTCCTCTTGACCAGAAGAGGTCTTCTCTCCCAAAGTCTTTCCTATCAGTTTCACTGAGTCTATCAAAACTAAGTCAATTGATTGATGTCAACTGAAATATCACAAAGTCTTGAATCAAATCATATTTTTGATGTACAAAATTCACTTGGTTTAGTAGACAACTGAAACTAATCACAACCCTATAACCTGCTTTTCAGATACATTATCTAACAACTCATCTTTGGACCCATAAGAGATAAAAAATTGCATTATGTAGGAAATGAAAGGCTTCCATACCTCATTTAGCAATAGCAGCTTGGCCCAGTAATGCTAAGCTACCCGAGAAACAATCTAATTTGGCAAAGCAATATATTCTTCTTGGTAAAAGAGAACTTCCAGATCGCATTGAGCAATAGCAACTTGGCCTGGTAATGCTAATCAACATTCTTCCAGGTAATAAAAGACTTCTAGATCTCAATTAGCAATAGACTCTTAGCTTGGTAATGATAATCAATGCAAGAATCACACTAATATATCTAAAATAAAAACACATTCATCAAAGACAAACATTGATGTACAAATTTTTGTTAAAGTCATTGATGTACAAATTATTAGCCTGGCTCCAGATTTCCATCAAAACAGGGGAAAATACTGATTTGGAATAATATTACGCAGCAAACAATTTTTGGTTGATTCTCGTCCAAAGCTTTAGCCCATCTACAGAAGTGTGGTAACATATCGCAGCATAATCCCATCTGACTGGGAGGTCAGATGCCTACAAATCGACTTATATGCATCTAATCAACTGCTTATATCAAGACAAAAACTGCTCACCAGAGCACAAAACACAAACACAAACACACGACGGGCAGAGACATTTGGCAGTCAATACAGCTAAAACCAACCCAAAATTAAAAATTAAAAAAAAAACAACCACCAAAAATAAAATCGTGGACACCTGAGTAGAGATTCGCCCAAAATTGCCTTTGCTCTTCAATTCTTCGGCTCCCCTGCCACAGGTGACCGGCACCTTAAAACAAGAAAAGCCCCCATTTTGAAAAGATTGGGAATATTGGGAAGCGAAAACAGGGTTTGTTTTCCTAAGGCGCCAGTCTCCTGCGACAGAAATTAAGCAGGAGAGATGAAGAGCAACGGCGTTCGGGCGGCGAAAAGCCATAGCCGAGGCGAGCTCAGACTGAATGTTACGTCTTATTGTTGGAACCCACTTTTATAGAGATCAGTAGGGCACTCGCCTTTAGGGCACAAGCATAACTCAGATCCAAAATATTTATTTGAAATAATTATTATAACACTTTTTATTTTTTATGATGTAATATTATAATGTATATGAGATAAAAGCGTGATTGAAAATTATGTATATGATGTAAGTAAAACAAAATTTAAAATTTTTATTTAAAAATCTTGGAATCCAAACACAAAAATTGTTTGGTTTTTTATTTTCTTTTTTTCCCAATGTTTTCAGGATAAATTGTCAATTTCATCTATAAACTTTTCACTAATGTTAATTTAATTCTTATTTTTTATTTTTGACCAATTTGATGCATCAATTTAATTTTTGAATCTAATTAAGACCTTCTGCACCTACAGTGGCACCGCCACCTAAAAGATATTTGACTCCTAATTCATCAACTAAATAAGGACATTTTGGAAACTTTAGGCACGTGGTTATAATAAAACCAAGTAAACAAGGAAAAAAAAAAAACAATTAGTAAGCATTTGGCTTGCAGACTCATCTAGCTTGCAGAGATCAAAGCTAAAAGTCAAGAGCTGTGGGATTGTTTTTGTAACCTTTGTAAATCACTAATCTCCGTGTGAAAATTTCAAGATGAAGCAGCATGAACTTGCAAGAATTTGTAAGCAAGCTAGACAAAGCTATATTGTTGGTGGGCTCAAAAGCTAAAATGCCTTTTAGATATTGGGGAACTGTTAGTATCAAAGCAAAGGTGGGCATCAACAAAAGGCTGCATTGAAGAATATGACAGTGCACCAATTGCAAGTTTGCAACTAACAAATGCTCCAGCAGCGATTGTGCAAGTGGCTTGGATCTTCTTTTCTCCATCAGCCATAATGGTGGCAAATATGATAAAAATTGCATATTTATGATATTTTCACTTGAGCCATAAAGCATTTGCAGATTTCCTCTTCAACTTTCTCAATTACAAAATAAATTCAACAGTTGGGGAAAGAGAGAGGAGAAGGAGAGCTGGGAGGAGAACGGTGGGAGAAGGAGGAGGTGGGTAGCGAGCAATGAAGGTTGGAGGTGGAGGGAGGAGATAATTCACAAAGTTTTCAAAATGCCCCTGTTTAGGTGTGAAGTTAGGAGCCAAATTTCTTTTAGACGATGGCATCGCCTAAAAGAAGTCTTAATTGGATCCAAAAATTAAGTTCAAGTATCAAATTGGTTCGGAACAAAAGTTAGGAAATAAATCGGTATTAATGATAAAGTTTAGGGACCAAATTAACTAAGTTTCCTTTAATTTTTCTAATCTAAGTTTAATTTTTCTTTTTCGTTTTTGCCATTGGGACACAATTGTGTATGCGGTTGTTAATATGGTACAGGTATTTAACTCTTGCATTATCACGATTTTTTTATATTAGTATTACTTATGAATTTATGAAAACATTAATAATTCAATAAAAAATAAAATAATATTCTTACTTATTCATGAATATTTATTTTAGAAAATGAATGTATCTAAGTATTCAAATATCATAGTAATCTTTGAAAACTTTTATACATAAGTTTATTTTAATATAATATTATTTTTTAATTAACAATTAAACTTTTATATAATTCAAAACCTAAAAATGCATATTTATCTTCAACTAAATACCAAATATGCAAATAGATAGTATATATTTTCTCGATGAACAAATATTAAGGTTCAAACAAAATTAATTAAGTAACAAATAAAATAACACTAAATAAAGTAAATGCATATGGATGCAATAAAGTAAATAGATTTATAAATAAAGATATAGTTTGTTAGAAAAGAGAGAAATTATGAGAAAATTTGATTAGAGAAGAGTTGGATACGAATATGAATAAAACCTAAGTATTTAAATGACGTATCAATTAGGCATGCTACCTAGGAGAGAAAAAATAAATCATATGTATGTATACGCTGTGTGTATCTATATATATATAAGCTGCAATCTTTATGGTATAAGGATGGTGGGTATCTGTCAAGGATTGGTTTGTTCCTATGTATGTAAAAATCAATTAACTTGCATAGCGGAACCCATCAATAAAGAAATCCAAGAAATTGTCTGATTGCCAGTGTAGATTAAAGAGTGGAGAGCCAGAGTTACATGGGTTCGTCTACGATGAGTCTAATGATGACTACATAGTAGTTGAACTTTGGCTTAACCAAGGTAGAATGTGAAAGAGTTGGTTCAATGTGCATAGTCGAAACAGTGATGCTTGGAAGAGTATTCAGCTTCTTAAGGAATTTTCATTGCTCGAGAGTGAAAACTGGTTTTGCGCCTGCAAAATTTGGTTTTATTTGGTGAATGGGAAGATCCACTGGATCATGAATCCTAGGAAATTATTTAGTCTTGATTTGTGTTACGAAAAGGTTAACATATCCGTACAAGACCCAGAAATTCCATAACAAACGCCCCTCCTTAGAGGCCGACGTCCTCGACGGCCTGGTAATTTTGGGACTCCCCCTTCAAGGAGGCAGAGCCTCTGCGAGATTCGAACCTGGGACGTTGGGTTCGTTGCCTGGCTCTGATACCACTGTTACGAAAGGCAGGAAGAGACCAATAACTCCCTACCAGAAGAGATGATAAACGAAGAACACCTCTTGGTGATAAGGAGTAGATATTATAGCTAATCAGATTTTAGACAAGGGATTTGGGAAATGAACTTGTTACAAGCTGTTTGACACCATTCTCCTTGCACTACCTATCTTTTATACTAGCAGAGGGGTGGTGGGAGGAGAGTTAGTTATAACTAACCTCCACTATCATGGAATTCCCTCCCTTTCTATTTCGGGCGCTTATGCATGTGATCAGTACGTACCTTCCATGCATGGCCTTACTATTTCTGTTAATTGGTTACATAAAATCTAAACAGCAGAAACAGACGCATAAGAAACAAATACAGAATGAAAATACTAAATTGCCCATGGTGAACATTTGGCTCATAACAATTTGACAGGTGAAACATGCATAGAGGCTGAGCAGCCAGAATGTGGAGAGGGTTCTTCTAAGCATGGATTAGGAGCTTTAGGAGGATTCCTTTGGATGTGTTGTAATTAACTATGAATTCAGCCATTTGGATGTTTGGATTATGAAAGAGTATGGTGTGAAAGAATTTGTGATTAAGAAACCTTGGTTTGGTGTCTACAGACACTTTTTTCTATCAAGGGATGGAAGGAGAAATCTTTCTTCTGCACAGGTCAAGCTTGAAATTTGCAATACAAAAAGCAACCCAGTCGAAGATCTTCCTATTACTGATTTCAGATATATTTCATGCGGGAACTAAGAAGATTTTCTCCCATAATGTATAAACTCTTATAATTTTATTGTAATCCTGATTGAGGGCCTGTTAAAAAACAAAACATGTAACTTATCGTGCAATGTGTGAAGTTGTAGTTGATCTAATTAGTGATGTAGTTTGGATTAATTTTTGGAGATTGCTGAGATCTAAAATGCTTTTATGCCATTAAGCGCTTGGTTTATTACAGTTTTTTTTTTCATCAGTTGATAGAAGGCATTTTGATCAGAATTACATTAATCCCTACAATTCACGAATATGAAAAGGGCCGGGGGGGATCTCAGAATATTAGAATGGTTCAAGTCAGAATACTAGAATTCATTTTTTGGAACAACATTAAGACATTTTGTGCAAAATTTAATGAGGAAAAAAAAAGGGACAAATTACATTTTACCCCCTTGTGATTTAACATTTTTTACATAACCCCTCTATAGTTTCAAAATCTATACATAACTCCCTCATGGTTTGGATTAAAGTGTCAAAGTGACGGAAATAGTCATTCGTAACGGAACTTCTAAAAATGTCGAAATTACCCTTTTAAATACATGACACATTAACCCCATATGATTTTTATATTTTATCATATAACCCCCTTATGATTTTCAAAATATACACATAACCCCCCTTGGTTAATAAATAATTTTCAACTTTACATAAGGGTATTTTTGACATTTTAGGTGATTCCGTTAAAAATGATCATTCTCGTCACTTTGACACTTTAATCCAAACCATGAGAGGATTATGTATAACTTTTGAAATCATAGGAGGGTTATATAAAAAAATGCTAAACCACATAAGGGTAAAGTGGAATTTGCCCCAAAAAAAAGAAGGAAAAGGACCATTTAACTAATATCGGTTGAGGAGGAGAGTTTAGAGGCTGAGAGAGAAGAAAATAATTTTTTAGCAATATGGAGAATCTAATCCACTTTCTCATTGGTACATTAGCATCAACATTGCCTCCCCAACAAAAATTGCAGATTCAATTAATTAATATAGGTGCCAGCTTGTTTCGATTTTCAACTAATGGAGTCACAGAGACCAGACGAATATCCCCACCAAACCAAACCGATACCGATAATATATTCCAACATAGTAGCCAAACCTTGCGTTGCAACTCTTTCAGTCCTTTTCTTGTATATTGTTTGTGGGATAAATAACTAAAAGGGCAAATTATACTTTACCTCCCTATGGTTTAATATATTTTTTCATAATCCTCTATGATTTCAAAAACTATATATAACACTCTTATAATTTGAATTAAAGGATTAAAGTGACGGAAATGATCATTTGTAATGGAGTTACCTAAACTATCAAAAATACCCTTATGTAAAGTTAAAAATTATTTATTAACCAAGGGAGGTTATGTGTATATTTTAAAAACTATTAAGGGGTTATACGGTAAAGTATTAAACTATAAGGGGTTATACGGTAAAGTATAAAATCATATAGAGTTAGTGTGTCATGTATTTATAAGGGTAATTTCGACATTTTTAAAAGTTTCATTACAAATGACCATTTCCGTCACTTTGATACTTTAATTCAAACTATGAGGGAGTTATGTATAGTTTTTAAAAGGGTTAATCACATTTTATCCCCTTAAAGAATACCCCATTTCTCAGTTTACCCCCTAACCTTTAATTTTGCTCACTTAACCCCCTTTAGGACAAAATTGCCCTTGTATTACTTTGACTTTTTATTTACCTTGTTTTCCTTTCTTTTGTTTCTTTTTCTCTTTCTTCTTTATTTAATTCTTCCTCTTTCCCACAAAAAATTTCACCTTAATGATTGAAATTAAAAAAGAGGAATTGCAAAGATCTATTTTCTTCTTAAATAATTAAAAAAATATTCAAATCACTTTCCTAAAATACAATTTTTTTAGCCTTTCAATTCTTTTAATTTTGAGTTTTCCTCTTTCCTTTCTAGTTTCTCATTTTATTTTCAAGAAAATATCATAAGATGAAATTGTTTTCCTTTCTTTTATTTCTTTTTCTCTTTCTTCTCTCTTTCATCCTTCCCAATAGAAATTCCATTTCAACGAAAATTTTTGTTTTGAGTTTATAATTGCATATTTCTGGGTGAAGGTTTAAAAGATATCAAAAACTAATTTTGATTTTTTGTATGGTGCCACATGTCACAAATTTCAATTGATGATTATTAATCAGATCACAATTTCATCTTAAGATATTTTCTTGAGAATAAAATAAGAAACTATAAAGGAAAGAGGAAAATCCAAAATTAAAAGAATTGAAAGGCTAAAAAAATTATATTTTAGAAAAGTGATTTGAATATTTTTTTAAATTTTTTAAGGAGAAGATAGATCTCTGCAATTCCTCTTTTTTAATTTCAATCATTAAGGTAAAGATTTTTGTGGGAAAGAGGAAAAATTAAATAAAGAAGAAAGAGAAAAAGAAATAAAAGAAAGGAAAACAAGGTAAATGAAAAGTCAAAATAATACAAGGGCAATTTTGTCCTAAAGGGGGTTAAGTGAGCAAAATTAAAGGTTAGGGGGTAAACTGAGAAATGGGGTATCTTTTAAGGGGATAAAATGTGATTAACCCTTTTTAAAACTATAGAGATTATGAAAAATACTAAACTACGGGGGGATAAAGTGTAATTTGCCCAGACTAAAACAGGGTCATGTCATCTTCTTTTTTGAGGCCTTGATATGACAGTACCTCCGCCCAGAGTTGGCCATGGAGTTCAGTAGTTTACTTCTCCTTTCTCCTCTATTGATCTGTATTACCTCCATCTTGCTTCATGTAGCTAATCGATCAAGCAACAAGCAGAAGAGGCTTCCTCCAGGTCCCAAAGGCCTCCCAATTATTGGGAACCTCCTCAAAATTGGTAACAGACCCCACGAGTCCTTGACTGGCTTGGCCAAAATTTACGGTCCACTCATGACAGTGAGAATTGGCTGCGTCACAACCGTAGTTGCATCTTCAACTGATATGGCTAGAGAAATTCTCCAAAAGAATGATCAGGCCTTCTTGGGCAGGTCAATCCCAGATGCAGTGACTGCAGAAACTGATTACGAACGTTCCATTGTTTGGCTTTCTGGAGGAACAAAGTGGCGAAAGCTTCGAAAACTTTGCAACAGCCAAGTTTTTACCACCCAAAGATTGGACGCATTGCAAAGATTGCGGCATCAGATGATGGAAGACATGGTTCACCGTGTTTCCCAAGCGGGAGAAGCTGGAGAAGCTCTTTATATCGGGAATTCAGTGTTTGGTACAACGTTGAGCTCATTTTCCAATATGATGTTTTCGGGTGACGCGTTTGATCCAAACTCAGAAGAAGCTAAAGAACTAAAAGAGTTGTTTAGGAGGATAATGGAACTTGCTGCAAAGCCAAATCTTGCAGATTTTTTTCCTGTCCTGAAGCCATTTGATCCTCAAGGAATTAGAAGAGATATTAAATGTTGTTTTGATCGTTTTCAAACGATAATTGACAGCAAGATTGATGGTCGCATGAAACGTAGGGCTTCTGGATCACAAAGATCTGGGGATTTCTTGGATGCTCTTCTTGATCACAGTGAAGAACATGGCCCGGATGAACTGGACTGCCATGATGTTAGACTCCTGCTCATGGTAATAACTAATTCAGGCTGCACTTTGCATTCATCCACTCTGGTGCTTGAATTTGGTTAAAATCATTTGGAAATCATAATGTAGTTGCTAGATGTTTAGTTTCTTCTAGTCAAATTTGCTTGAGATATAGCAATCCTAACTATCCCAAAAACAATTCAAACATAGTCCAAGTTCCAGAGCCAAATCCCAGTTTTCCTGGTTCTTTTAACCCCCGTCACTTGGCCACTACACAGCCAATTTCTTGTTTAAGATACTACGAATTGCTTACATGGGAAAGAATGGTACTATAGAAGCCAAATTTGATGTTCTTTATCTAAAAAATGCTGAAAAAAGCAGCTTATAATATATAAACAGATTAATTAGACTCAGACATCCGTATTTTTTAGAAAACTGTGTTCAACTATTACCTTTAAATTATCTGGCCAAGTATCTCTTGCTCTGGAAGGTTTTTATCTTGTTACTTTATGTTGCAATATGAATTTAGACACAATTCACATGGAATTTTCTGTCATACAACATCCACAATGCAACTTGTGAACTGAGAAAAGAGTGATAATGTGACATCAATGTTAACTTTTTTTTTTTTAATTTTTTTTTGTCACAGTCCAATTGGAAGAATAGTGCAGTGAATAACATTAGTAAGAAACAATTCAAAGAATTTTCAATCTAATTGGCACTTTGTTCTCCAAATATTGACAGCATTTGTATGCAACCAACAGGATATGTTTGTAGGAGGTACAGATACTACCACCGCCACAGTGGAATGGGCATTGACAGAGCTTATTCGCAGCCCAGAGAAAATGGCAAGGGCAAAGCAAGAATTAATCAAAAAAGTTGGCTTAGGATTTAGTGTCAAGGAGCAGGACATCCTTCAACTTCCTTATCTAGATGCAGTCATGAAAGAAACAATGAGGCTTCACCCTGCAGCTCCATTTCTCCTCCATTGTGCCGAGACAGATGTAGAAGTTTGTGGTTATATCATTCCAAAACATACTCAAGTGTTAGTGAATGTATGGTCAATCACGAAGGACCCGGCCTATTGGAAAGAGCCCACCAAATTTCAACCAGAAAGGTTTTTGGATACAGGTATTGACTTCAGGGGCAGGGATTTATCTTTCATCCCTTTTGGTGCGGGACGGCGAATTTGCCCTGGAATGCCACTGGCAGCGAGGATGGTGAAGTTATTGTTGGCTACTCTTGTTCATAATTTTGATTGGAAACTCCCAAATGGTATGGAACCGAAAGATTTGGACATGAAAGATAAGTTTGGGCTTACAGCTGAGAAAGCTGAGCCACTTGCTGCCATTCCTGTGAGGGTTGCAACATCTTGAATTCTTCCTCTTCATGCAGTTGGCCTGGTGGAAGAATTTGGACTAGCTAGTATCGAAGTCAATGTCATTTTTGAAAATGTGTATACCCTAAATTCAATCAACTTCTGAGATTTGATGTACACTTAAACTATTTATGTTATAATAAATGACATTTTTGTGACATTGATTGCAAATATATTTATATTTGTATAATAAAATTTTTAGAGTAAATATAATCTATGAAATCACAAGAATTATGATGGTGATGTTTGTTTGACTATAGATAAAGTTTATTATTAAATATCTCTAATCAAAATATTAACAAAATAGGATATTGTTAATATGGTAAGACTATGCCGCTTCCATATTAGAAACAGTAGATCTCATCTCCTATAGTGTGTGAAACACTTGAGTTAGTATACGGGTACTTAATAGGATAATCAAATTCACTAGATTGACCCATATAAATGTATCCTCCAAATGCCAAAGGATCAATTTTTAAGTGACATTCATGTAAATTATCCTTAGACTTGTCATGATATTTGTATGACAAATGTTTTAGAGTAAACCTACTTGATGAAATCATAAGAATTATGATGGTGAGTTTCATTCGATTATAGATAATTTTTAAATATTTCTAGTCAAAGTATTAATAAGATAGGGGCATTGTTAATACGGTTAAATTGCCATATACTATGCCAGTCTATATGAGAAATAGTATATCTCATCTACTATAGTATGTGAGATACCTAAACTAGTGCATGGGGTACTTGATAGGATGATCAAATTTATTAGATTAATAAGTTCCAAAAGATTAATCTTTAAGTGATGTTTGTGTAAATGATCATTAAATTTAAGGTTATCATGATATCTTGAATATGGATAATTATACTTTATTTGTTATAAGATTGCTCCTATAATAGGTAAATACTCACATCATTAACAAATGGGTATATATTTGAAGTATGTAAAGATAATGAATAATCTATAAGGATTTACTGCCTCTTATGGAAGAGGAGTTATCTCTTATCTGGAGAGGAGTTAACATATAAGGCTTTGGGTGGTCCCTCGAGAGGATTGGAGTTTTTGTAGTATTAATGGCTCCGTTTGTATTTAACATTTTTTTGAAAAATTATTTTTGTCTTTCACATTTATAGTAACAAACTCTAAAAACAACTCAAAAAATATAACACATCTCAAATATTTTTAAAAAATAAAAATAAATTCCCTTTTTCTTCTTCTACATACTACCCACCACCACCCACCACTCTCCACTATCACTGCTGCTACCACCCCTACACTCATGACCCTCGCTCCTCTCTCTCTCTCCTTCCTTCTCTCTCCTTCTCCTTCCTCCTTTCTCCTTCCTCCGTTCTCCCTTCCCTTTCCTCTCCCCCAGTCCTCCTTCCCCTCCACTGACCTTGGCCTTTCTGGTGATGACCAAGAAGGTCGCGACTAGAGTGGTGGTTGGAGTAGCAACCACCACTTGCATATAGGAGAGGGGTTTGGAGGCGGGGGAAAGGAGAAGGGAGGAGGAAGAGGAGGAAGGAGTGGGGAAGAGAAAAGGAAGAGAGAGGAGAGAGGCGAGGAGTGAGGGGGTGATGGTGGTGAGTGATGTAAATTTTTTTTTTTTTAAAAAAAAGCGCCAAAAAAGTGATAAATTGTAAATATACCTCAAAATATATTTTAAAAACTGATAAAAATACTTCTAAAAACGCCTCCAAAAACATTTACAATAAAAGTTTTTCGTATATACTGTATACTAGTTTGGATTAGCTGTTTTTTGGGGTGTTTTTGAAAATTTTTGTTGTAGCAGAGTTTTTAGAGTACATTTTGGAATATTTTTAGAAAATATTTTGGGATATTTAAGAGTAGAAGAGTTTCTATAATATATTTTGAGATATTTTTTAAAATTTTAAAAAAATTTAAACTAATTTTTAGATTACCTTTTAGAGTACTGTTTACAAATTTTTATTGTATTTGAAAAACTAGTTTTTGAAAAATATCCCCAAAAACAACTAATCCAAACTATTATATATAAACTATATACTAAATTTTTACAAAATTCAATTTTAAAAATTCACACAAATTCTAAGTCTTTCACAATCCTGACCAATTACTTGACAAGTCTGATAGTTAATATGTTAGCAAGTCTAGTAGTTAGGTTTGAGGGGCTTGTGATAAAGTTAGAGGAGAAAAGATGTAACAACAAAATAGAAAATTTTGTCATGGTGGAGATTAACTACTTGACAAGTCTAATAGTCGGTTGATATGCAGCATCTCAACCCCTATGATTTTACATAATGCCAGATAATCCCCCTAAAGTTTTTCAAAATAGCCACATAACTCTCCTATAGTTTTATGTAAAGTGGAAAATGGTTGAAATGTACAATCAATTACGGCATTTACACCAAACGTGCTCTAAAACCGCGTAGGATAAAATATTAATCTCCATGTGACCCGCCTATGATTTGTATAAATATTTACTTTATCTCCTTATGATTTTTGCATTTGTTCATGTAGTTTCTCTATGTTTTTATATAAGGTAGTTAAACTGTCAATTGATTTAGAATTTAAGTAAAGGCACCTAGTATTTCAATTGATGACATTACATTTTGAAATATTGGGGGTCATGTAACAATAGACGAAATCATAGAGGAGTTATATGTAATTTATCCAATGAAATAAGATAAAAGGTGCTCAAGTTTTACTATTATCCTAAAAATTTCATCTGTTGTAATCTCAATGCAATCGGCTTTTCTTCTTTGTCAAATGCTTTCATGGTTGATCCAAATTCTAATTGCTCCTTAATTTTTCTTTAAAAAAATGCGTTTTAAATAGCCAATAATATGGTAAAAAGCAAATTCTCTCCCAATATTTTTTTTTTAAAAGATTCTCTCCCAATATTTAGGCAGAGGAATATCAACTTGAATATATGTTGCCAAGGAATTAAAGGGTGCTTTAGTTTTTTTTTTTTATATAGTTTAAATCAAACTTGTGGAATATTAATTATTCAACTAAACCCGTTGAGCTCATGTGCAAATTGAACTTCAGGGAGCAAATCGAAATTACACAAAACCTTCCAAGGTACAAAGTGGAAACCACCTCAAATTAGTATTCAGTTTCCAAGCGTGTATTTTCCATATCTTATCATTTCTTAATGTTTTCACTGTTGCAAGGCAACTGGGGTGGGCGCCGGTGAGTGCTGAGCCACTTTTCAGAATTTTAGATGCTGTGGGATGTTGGGCCAGGGGAGCGGATGAAACTTGTGAGGTGAGGGTCTTGTACCATCCCCTGAATCTTACCCACAATACTCACTAAATTTTACGTAAACAGCTAGTGAAGTGCCAAGATTAGTTACAGAAAAATTGAACCTCTTCAGCACAACAATAAGCTGTACAACATCAGCTTAGCATCTACAGGTTTCAAATAATAAGCTATACAACAAAAGAAATTACATACTCAATCTGAAACTAGTAGTCCAGGACACTAGATACTGCATAATTGCAAGTGCAGTTTACAAACCAAACTTTCTTGCAAGGAGGATATCTTTAATCTGATACATCAATCCTGTCTAAAATAAAAGATGCACGGTAATAAACAACTTGGCCTGTCTTTCAACAAGCTTAAAATCACTTAGATCCAAAAGTCCAAAGAAGATGTCGACACAAAAACCAAATCTGCCAAAGACCATAGAAGCTCCATCTGATGCTCGAGTAACAATTACTGCTGACTTCTGTGAGAGAAATGGGAACTTCCACCTGCAGTCCATAAAGCTATGCAAGGAAAAGCGTCCATATTATTGGAAAAAACTGTTAAATCAACTGTTGATTACAAATCTGTGTTCTCTATGCAAGTCATCCTTAAAATAGCCACCAACAGAAAGCATTTTCTTTCCTCCGTTGGGAAACAACATAGGAGTCCAAAGTACAAAAAGTAACATAGAATACGTATACTACACTCCACACACAGGTTGAACAATTTTTAACAAAAGAGACAGTGATAAGCTCTTTTCCAATCTCCTTTATCTTATCAACTAAAATGCACGTAGTGCCAGTTGACCAGATATGTGTTCAAATTATGTGAAAAAAGGACAAATTGATGTCAAAACAATTAACTAAATTTCAATACAAAAAGACACATATTACTAAAAGCTCCTCACAACCTGAGGCTGTCTTGCTGCATAACTCTTGCCTGTCACTTTCTTCAAGCCTATAAAAACTGTCAGGTCAAGTTACATAAACTCTTGAATCAATTCATGCTTTTTCAGCTACAACATTTACTTGGATCAGTAGACAAAAGAAACTAACCAAGCCAACATTATCTGTACTATCTGCTGATATATCTTTGGACCTATGCGAGATAAAACAGTCCCATTACTAAGCCCAGGAGAGAAATCTAGAACTCAGTTAGCAATAGCAGCTTGGTTTGGTAATGATAAACCACGCATAGGAACAATCTCATCTAGCAAACAAGTCTCATTCTGCTAAGTAATAAAAACACTTGTACATCCCATTTACAATCCACAGAACAGACGCATCAATTCTTTCATATCATGGCGAAAATAATGCTAATCAAATTCAGGCAGACATTAAGTCACAAAAGATTATGCATCTAAAAGAAAAGAACCATCTTGTACGAAACTAGTAGATTCATGGAATCAATTATCCCGATATAAACATGGATAAGCAAATTAATTAGCCTAACTCTAGATTCGACTTAAAAAGGGGAATGTTGTGCATAAATTCAATTAATAGTTAAGCAATGTATAAAATTTGATAAATCTATTAAAAAAATTTGAATCTATGTACTTTAAATGTGTTAAGAAAATCACAAACTGGTGGCCTCTGGAACGTGAGATGATTACAAAAACTGACTTGCGTGCTCCTAAAATACATATACGTCTGCTAAACATCAAGACTTACAAATGATTAATCCCCCAATCGAAAAGTCACCGAAAACAATCTAAAAGCCAGAACTACTCACTGAGGCATCAGCACAAACACCTGGAAAACAGAAATATTCCTCTGAAAAATCAGCCCACAACAAAAAAAAAAAACTGTTAAAACCATCATCATAAATAAAATCGTTGACAACAGACTAGACGTTCACTCAAAGACGCCTTGGCTCTTCAATTCTACAGTTCGCATCTGTCGCGCGGTGACTTTGGCCTAACAGTAAAAGAATCCCAATTCGAAGGATTGGGAATTCTGGAGGAGGAAAAAGGAAGGGGTTGTTATTTGTTGCTGAGGCGAAAGTCACCTGCGACAGAGAGCAAGCAGAAGAGGTGGAGAGCAACGGCGTCTGAGCGATAATAAAGGGAACAAGCAGAGACTACAGAATCCTCCGAAGCTTTGGCCGACCTTTATAGAGGGTCATCACTCGTTAGGGCCTCCCATCTTTGTTATTGTCATTTTAATTGTGTACTTTTCGTTAATTAGACTGTTTGATAAAAGAATTAACCTTCTGTACATTAACAGTATGCACTTTCACCATTGTCGTGCATGAAGCATAATTTAAATTTGAATTTAAAATCCAAATTTTAGGTGCATTCCAATCGTGATAGTATATACATTGTCAATGAATATAAGATTTACTCTAAAATAAATGATGAGGGTAAAAAATAACATATTTCTTATATTTTTGGTCAAATAAATTTGACATGTCAGATAGGAATTTTTTTCTTTTTTTTTAACTTTTGTAAATGTATTGAAGACTGGTAAAAGAAATAAATAAAAAAAGTTTCGATATGTTTAATTGCTTGATTATCGATGTTCTTATTTTGGCCAAAGAATACCCAGTCTTTTTCGTTTTTTTGTAGGAAAAATGACAAATCTGCAAAGAGTACCTAGTCTATCTCAACTTGTAGGGACATTAGTCAAGTGCTTAAGAAATTGATCCTCAAGTTTTGCAATTTCTCACAAAAAGCTTGAAGTCGCTTCTAGCAGGGAAAAAAAAAGGTACCTTGTAAGAAGTAGATTCTTTAGTTAAAGAATTGTGTAATATGAATGAATAAACAAATCCCCTAGTCCAGTTGTATAGAAAAAGAGAAAAAAGAAATAAAAAACAATTTATGGTCGCAAGAGAGTCAAAAAGTAGCTGCATGGCATCTAAAGCCATGAACTTTTTGTTATTCCAAGTCCAAAGTAACCACGTGAGAAAATCGTTTAAAACATTTCTCACATTTTATAAAATGATTTTTTACATCCCTCACTTTAAAAGTATGCTTTTACGTCCCTTACAAATTCACATTGATTAAATTTGATTCGCATCTAGGTTTTTGACTAGTTTTTGGGTGGAATTCATCACATGCCTTGCACGTAATCATTTTTTAAAAACAAAATTATCAAATCAATATTTACATAATTCAATCCATAGTCCCTCATATTTTATAAAATAAATTTTTTTATCCCTTACATTTCACAAAATGAATTGTTTCATCTCTCACATTTCACAAAATGAATTTTTTCATCCCTCATATTTTACAAAATAAAAATTTTCATCCCTCATTGATCATGTGTATGAATAACTTTTTTTTTAAAACTCATATATTTATCTATTTGATTTCACGTGAACAATACGAATAGTTTCTAACATATCTCTATTTGATTTCATCTGAACGTACTATTCATGTGAAATTAAATAAATATATACAGGGGTTTAAAAAATTGTTAGTTTTTCACTCATATTCATTTCCTTTTACTCGAAAATTAAAAACAAAGAAGGCATTTCATCCTAAACATTATCAAGTGTTTATATCGAATTAAATTTGGACAGAAAAATAAACAAAATAAAAGTATGACAAAAAGAAGTAAGTGATTGACATTTTCAAATTTTAAAACAATCACAAGGTAAGAAATTCAACTGTTAGTCTTAAAAGTGGCGAGTAAAAATTTCAAATTTAAACTGCAATTTGTTAGCATAACTATGGAATTCGAGTAAGAATCGATTAATTAGATGGCCTTATTACACAACTCAATACATGAATTATTACCAAAAGAGAAAAAGCTACAAATATTGAATAGATTCATATGGTGAAATCAAATAGATATATATATATATATATATATATGTTTAAAACAAAATTGTTAGATTTAAACTCATGTATATATCTATTGAATAGCATTTGCACAACTACAATAAGTCTATTCAGGTGAAATCAAATAGAGATATATTATATGCTATTTGTACTATTCAGTTGAAATCAAATAGATATATACATGAATTTAAAAAAAAACTATTCACACACATGGTCAATGAGTGATGAAAAAATTCATTTATGAAATGTGAGGAATGAAAAACTTTATTTTGTGAAATATAAGGGACTATAGATTGGATTATGTAAATTTTGATTCGATAATTTTACCCCTAAAAAATGATCACCTGTAAGGCACGTGATAAATTTCGACCAAAAACAAATCGGAACCAAATTTGACCAATGTGAATTTGAAAGTAACGTAAAATTATACTTTTAAATGCGAGAGACGTAAAAAGTCATTTTACCAAATGTGAGGGACGTTTTGAACGATTTTCCCTAAAAAAAATTATTCGCATACATGATCAATGAGGGATGAAAAATCCATTTTGAAAAATGTGAAGAATAAAAAAATTTATTTTATAAAATGTAAGGGACAAAAAAAATTATTTTGTAAAATGTGAGGGACCATAAATCAAATTATGTAAAATTGATTTGACAAATTTGTCCTTAAAAAATAATCACATGCAAGGCACGTGGTGGATTCCGACCAAAAACTAGTCGGAAACCTAGATAGGGACCAAAGTTGATCAGTGTGAATTTGTAAGGAATGTAAAATTATATTTTTCAATGTGAGAGACGAAAAAAGTTATTTTGTAAAATATAAGGGACGTTTTGAACGATTTTTTCAAGATTTAATTCAAGGGTTAAAAGCACTAAATCCCCTCGAACTTTACTCTTATAGCTTGTTTGGATGTTTAGATTAGAAAATAAAAGATGGGAAATGTTAAGTTATGAAAGAAAAGAAAAGAAGAGAAAGGAAGAGAAGAGACTTTAATGTTGTTTGGGAGTTAAAGTAGGAAAAATGGATGGTTTTGGATATATATATATATTTATATATATGTAAATAAAAATTTGTTCAATTCACATTGAGGACAAAATTGGCATTTAGAAAAATTTTATTAGGCATTCTCAACTTGTCTAATGCTTTCCGCCCAAAAAACTTTGGTAACCATAACAGTTGCACCTCATTCATCCAAATCAAAAGCTTTCCATCTTTTTCTACCCCTCAAAAACTCCTAAACGCTAGAAAGAATGTCTTTTTATTATTGGAAGCAATAATTATCATAAAATCTATGCTATAACAAAATATATGTCATCTATGCACATAAACTATTGCATATATTACTTAATTCAATGTGTCTAGAGTTTAGAATAAATTAATTTTTATTAACAATAGTAACAATTTTAGATTGTAAAAACATAGTCGTTAATCAACTATACATTAAAAAAAGTAAACAAAACTACTAGTTACTTTATTTTTTGGGATATACTTTAAAATATTTAGTAATTTAATATTCTAGTTTTCTAATATCTTTTTAAATAATCAAATTACTAGTAATATACACTTTTTCATTATGACATGCATATATTAATTTTTCACGGGGATAATTTCAGAAACCTCCCTTGAGATTTTTAATAATTTCATTTAACTCTCTCGGGGTTTTTTTAATTACACATACCTCCCTTATCATTCAAAATGACAATACTACCCCTAACTATTTTAATGAAATTCCCTTGTTTGGTATACTTATACTTAAAATGACTTTTAAAATTATTTTTTCATTATTTTTTCTTCTTATTCCTTTTTATTTTAATTTTTGTCAATAAAATTGTAAAACTACTACTATTACCTCTAGTTTCTATTATAACCAAATGTCAAACTAGTGATTTTTTATTAGTTAATTTTATATGTAACCCAATGTTTTTTGCTAAGATTAGTTTCTACTTTTGGCATTAAAATTAACAATAAATAAAAAAGAAATGGCCCAAAATCACTTCTAAGTTATGATAATCCTACTACTTGAAAAATTCATAAACTCTAAATCAATTATTTCAACATTTTCTTTTCTATCTTATAAATTTAAATCCATAATAAAATACCATCAAAAGTATCCTATCATAGTGATAAAATTATTATTATAGTTGTTTATCAAATAGTATGTATGGACATGAAAAATTTGGCACCTTTTCCTTATAATTATACTAGATAGTCTAATAATTGTATAGGAAAATAAATTAAAACTCATTACACAAGGGCATTTTTGGATATTTATTTAAAAATTTGACCAATTCAATATTATTTTAAGGCTTTGTTACTAAAACTATCAAATCAAGGGAGGAAGGTATAATTTTCCAAACCTCTGGGGAGCTCAGTGAAATTGTGAAAAATCTCAGGGGAGGTTTCTGAAATTATCCCTTTTTTATGCCTTTACAGTTTGTCTTGAATTTTCTAATAGTGTAAATAAATAAAACAAAAACAAAATGATAAATGATAAATAATTATAGTATTATAATAACATGCAAATTAGAAATACTAATAGGAAAGTGAAACAAAATAGTGATATAAGAGAAGTGAGAAAAGAAAATAGTAAAAGAACAAAAATAAAAAAATAAAAGAAAGTAGTGGAAAAGGAAAACTAAGGGAATAAATAAATAAAATCAAATAGTAAGGGCACTTTTGTCTTAAAATATCAAATAGGGGGCAAAGTATTTATTTAATGAGTTTAGGGGAGTAAAGTGCAACTAAGGATAAAGTTGCATTTAACCCTTAATTTAACTAATAAAGATATTACTCAATTAAAAATGAAATCTTTGATTTGACTCTCAAAGTTTTCCTTTTGCCCCTTCTCCTTTCTTCATTTCCCCTTGTAAAATTTAAAATCTCTGTAGACCAAGAAAAAACAATTATTTTAGATTATCTAAGAAGTTGGCCGAAAGTTACCAAAATTCCTCTTCCCCACTCAAGCGAAAGAAAAGTGGAGAGGGCAATGACCTAGCAGTTTCAAAGGTGATGGTTGCTGTTGTTGAACTTTAATCATTCTGTTGGCTTTTGTGCTTTCGCTTTTTGGTTTTAACTTGCATTTTCACACCATAGATATTCCCCATCAGAAACGAATCTAATGATTTTAGGCTCGACCAATTGTCCAGCAAATTTGTCAAATTCGCATAATTATCTTAACATATTTACTCATTAAACCACTGTCGCCCAAAAAAAAAAAAAAAGGAGTTCAGACAATTGGACAAAGACTCAATTACTATGCAAACGATGATATTATAACTTTTTCTGTTTTTTTTTTTTTTTCGGTTTGGACCGTTGGTGGCTTTAATTCCCATTGGAGAACATATCTACTAAATAAAGAAGTCGGAGATATCTATACCACAATTCTGCTGATGGACCCAAGAAATTTCGAGAAAGCTTCTTTAAGGTCTTTAGTTTCTTGGCTCATTACTTTACCAAAGAATCCCACTACTGACTTTAGTATTTTATGTTAGTCGTCTTTTTTTTTTTTTTTTTTGCTATTTAAGTGATTAATTTTGGGGAAATCAAGTAAGTACCATTTATGAATCAGGTGCGTTATGGCTCCTATTGATTACTTCAGATTGGTTTTTTAGTTTTTTAGATGTTCTGGCTTGCTTTTGTATCTATATTTTTCAATTGTCAACAAAAGTTAAAATGTAGAATTTACGAAAATCAAATTAAATTTTATTATAGTTGTTCTCTATAGTCACTTTCCACACTGAAGGAACTATTACAAAAATCTAGAGAAACAGTGGACAGATTTCCTCTATAAATTGGTAGTAATTAAAATGGGCATCCGCTTTCCTCAATAATTTTTTTTTTTTAACAAAGGGTGTTACAAGCATAGTTGGTGCTAACACCATCAGAGCACTTTGTAATGTTTAATCTGATTGTTTTTACGTTATGTGCCTTTGAGTTTGCAAATTCTACCCAAATTTCAGTTGTGGATTGATGGGAAAAATGGGTATAGAATTGAGAATGAAAATTACTCAAACAGGGTCTTCTTGAATGTGAGAAAGTACTAGTAGTTGTGTATGCAAACAGGGTCTCCTTGGTATACAAAAGTTTTTTTTTTTTTTAAATAGCATTCTATTTTTTTGGTAAGTAATAATTCCTTATTACAAAAAAAAGTGGAAAATAAATATTCATGAAAAATATTTCACACTCATTTTTCCTTGTTTGTCCTTATTAATATTTCCTTCTGATATATACTGATATTTTGTCATGGAAAGCATTTAAAAATAAATAAATCATCATAAGAAACTAAAAACTTTTAGTAAAAAAAATATGATTTTTATAATTACATCTGCAGTTGTATACTAATTCTTGGACACTGCAATATTTTTGAATAGAAAAAAATGTAATAACTTAAAGGTAAACCTTCAAAGCATTATGCATATGAGGATATGAATCCCTTATCACACTTACCAAACACAGAAAATCTTTTTTTTTTTTTTGGATAAAACACAGCATCATTTCATTAAATCTGCACTATTAACAGAAATTACATCAACCATACATAGATACAAACATATTTGAAAAACAAATACTTAATCCTACAGATCTAGAACGAACACTTGATACTACAGATGTGGAAAATCAATAGAATATCACATTAAAACTCCAAAAAAAAAAATCAAAAGATAAAATCTAAATGTAATCAACGTGTTTGAGCATTTGTCGAGTCAATTTGTATGTTTTGGATGGGCAAATTACTAATCAATCCACATTATAGGGCACAACTTGCGACTAAGCCTCAAAATTAAGCAATCAAGCAATGAAATGGACATCTTACATGGTATTAATTCGAAGTTTAAATTGTAGCTCCGTCTTCTTTGCTAGCCTATGCAAATGATGACTTCTGTAACTTTTATCTGTTTTGGTCTTGGCACCTTTAATTTCCAATAGAGAATCTATCCAGTCTAGTCAAAAAGAAAATTTCAAGGAATAAAGTTGTCGGATCATTATGTCTATACAATATGGCCATATCTGTCCTTCTGTAACTTCTCAATAAGGCATCACAAAACTATACTGATTACTGACCAATCCAAGAAATTTCGAGAGAGCTTCTTTAAAGTTTCATTGACCTGATTTTTGGTCTCTCATGGAGTACTTTTTGGCTGTCCAACAAGTGCTTAACCAAAAAAAAAAAAGCAGATTTTACTAATTTACCATCTACTGATTAGATGGATTTCATTTGGTTCAATTTCTCAGTTGACAGGATAAGAAACAGTGGACAAATTTTCTATAAATTAGTAGTTAAAACAGGCATCAACAAGGGTGTTGGATGGGCAAAATGGCAGATATATCTTTCCACTCCATTTGATGAATACTGGTTCTCTATGTTTTGTTTGGCGTTCCTTCATGGATAGGCAAAATGGCAAATACACCTTTCCACTCCATTTGATCACTTGTGCGAAAGTCACCTGGACAGAAACCAACACGGTCGAGTGTCTACTCGAGCGTAAATTTCTGACTTTTGCAGACTCAATTTCTACTCTGACTCCCTCCTAATCTTCCCTCCGAGTGAAAATTTTTATGTTTGGATTTTGCAGGTGTTGTCCCTTCATTCCTGCAAAATATTTGTGTGATCATGTAAGCAAGATATCGCTTTATAGTTTATATCATCCAGCACGTTTGTTCAGTTTCTTTTGTTAGTTAAAAAAAAATTAGTTGCAGCACCATCAGTGGCATACCAAAAAACAAATCGTACAATGACTGATCAGAAAACTTTTACTTAATAATTTTTGCAGGCCTTGGGAAACACACAATGTTTGCTTGAAGGGGATTAATATCTACCATTTTGGCAATGTCAAGTAGTGTTCAAGGACCAATTATAAACATCTAACTGTGCATTTGCCCTCTTTCGCTGCATAGTTTGATGTGTTATTTGGCGATAAAATGTTACTGTTAAACATTTCCTACTGGTTTGAAGGCTTTTTTGTTCGTTGTGGCAAAAATAACAGGCTTTCTAACGTAGTTACCGTTTAGTAGTCTTGTAACATGGCTTCATGTGCCGATAGTGAAACTTTTTGGAACAATTCTGTAATATGTCCCTGAATAGTAACAACTTACAAGTCTGTCTGTTACTTGGCCTTAAAGCCTTGAAGGAGATTCTATGCGAGATTATTGTACTTGGGGTAAGTCTAAACCAGATTATTCTACCATGTAACAGATATTATGAAAGTTCAGAGTTTCTGTAGCAGATAATGCATAAATGCAGATTATTATGAAAAGGGATCAACTTCTGTATTCTGGTAGCGAAGCTCTAATTGGACAACATGTTGTCAATACTGACGGAAAGTAACAAACCTGGAAGTTAAGAAATTGAAAAATCCACATAGATTGGACGCCAGGCACTATTATTCCCTACGGGCAGTAAAATTTTCATCATTTACAGTTCAAGGGGGAAATGTAGGGTACAAAACATGCGCTAAGGTTTATTCACACGTACATGAAGTGCTTCGTCTTACCAACCAGCTGACAGTTTAATTTGTCACATACTGACATCACTAAACAATAAAAACCGAAGGAGCATCAGGTTCTTTTGTTGAAGAAAAACATATTCAATTGTAACTTTGTTACACCACATTTAAACTTTTGTTACACCATCTTCTAACTCAGTTACACCCAAGAGCAGACTTGTGGGAAATGGAACTTGTGAGGCCTTGTCCGCCGTGCACCTTGTGGGAAATGAAGTGTTTAAGTTTTTTTTACACACACACTATGACGACCTCACCTCCTCCTAGGGCGTACCCCAGGGTTTAGCAGACCGCATGCCTAACTCTCGCCAGAACTCACTCACTTCAAATAAAATAAGTTACAACCTCACGAGTAAACGAAATAACAGTTCCTAAACTTGGAACATACAAATACATTCATTTCTATTTCAATAATCCATACAATCCCAAATATATCCAAAGATATGAGTTCCAGAAATATTCAGCCCTAATCGAGCACTAGCGCGAGTACAATCGCAAAATTTCAAAAACAAGACTATGCTAGCTTGTACCAGTCTTGCGCCTTCGCTCGTACCCCCTGTAAGGAAAACAAATTTAACGGAATAGGGTGAATTAAAACTCAGTGAGGTTCCAAATAACAAGTTGACCATTATTCAAAGTGCAAGTATCAAAGTAGCAAAGTAGCGAGCATAACAAGTTCATAAAAGTGAGCAATAACACTTCAAGTAACAAATCTCAAAATGAGCGAGGGTAAAATTCATTTTTTCTAAAAGAAACAATACACTACGAATAACAATCAAAGTATAAGGATACAGAAGGCTCTCAGGAGCCAAATTCCCGTTGCTTCACCAGAGTTTGATCAAGTAGTAGTTGACACTCCGTCAACTTTCGAGTAAAGTAATCAATCCAGTAGTGCTTCACTTAACACCAACCCATCCACCATTCAACCCCCTTACCGGACCCGAACACCAACTAAACACTGGTGGTAATACTCGAGCATACCGATTAGTCGATGAGGTATCACTCCACTCGACAAAACAAGAGACCCATGGTTCGTTATCTAATCGACCAAGCCCTTGCCGGCTCGACTCAATTAACTAGCCAGTGGGGTTTGGGTTCTCAAGTAGTCAACATAGTTGATGACCAATCGACTTAGTCAAGAGAAAAAGTACGGAGACGAGAATGAGAGACACCTCCCTCTCGAATAAAGTATGGTACATACTGCCGCGCAGCACTTACAAGTCAAGTACAAGTACAAATACAAGTACAGGTCAATGCAAATCAAGTTACTTGTACAAGCATGAATGAGATATCAAGTGTTTAGTTGAGTTAGGTCAAGTGCGATAAAGTACACACTTGCCCAACCAAACCAAGCAAATCTTATCCGATCACATTGGTAAAGGATTTAAAGCAAGTATCAAGTTCAATCATGTATTTGGAAGCACTCACCAAAGGTCTAGTGCTTTTCAAAATCACATTCAGGTTCAACTCCTTGGTTGGAGTCCAAATCTGTGATAAAATATCATTTAAGAATGTAGAACTCTCTAGAGTTCGAAACATAGGAGTTTCGCTTCAAGAAAATCAAATAAATGAACTCATTTAAGTAGTATTCATTTGGCTTATCACACCTTAGAAAACTCATGCTCACTCTTTTAGTTTCGATAAGGAAGCGGTTAAAACGTTTAAGTTCGTAAAGTGGCTAAAAGATGAGGTCCGAATGGTCGCTACTTTCATTTTTCCAAGTGTACGAGTTTCGACCAAATTTTAGCTTATATACCTCTACGAAAGAAGACACGAATACCATAGATAATCCAAATTCAATTCGACCTCAAATCTTCGCTCAAGTCGCGAGTACACACGCTTAACCCTCGTGTGAAAATTTGGGCGGCATGCCCTTTGTATTTAGTTATTTTCCAACCATTTATGGCTTTATTATTTTCCTCAACTCAGCCCAAATTTACACATGAGCAATCTTAACACAATAGCCCTTCAACTAAGCTCAATGTCATCCAAATACAAGGCAATTCTAGTAATGCAACAATCAAAATCAAAGCTGGAACTAGTTTTAAAGACAAATAGCTAAGTAACAGGTTTGACATCTTCCAGTGTCTTGGTCACAACTGAAACTACGCTTATAGGATTGGGGTAAATTTTATGGCGTTTCGAAGCTAAGACAGAGACCTACATTTCCTATGAAGATATCAACACCCAGTTTGACAGGTGCCGAACCTGTACAATAATAAATACCTACTCGAGAAAAATACAGATTTTGTATATAGCGGTGAGTAGGGTCGAATCCACAGGGACTGGGGATAATTTGTTTCTTCTAAAATCCAAAGTATGGGGGGTTTTGGATTAAATGCTAACTAAATAAATTAACTGCAGAAAATAATTAATTAAAAGAAATGATTGGGGAAACTCTAGCCAAGGGTACACATCAGAAATGGTTCATGCACTGATCATTGATGCAGAAATAATTGCAACATCTAGCAATAGATTAGTTATAGTTGGCATGCACGCGATAAACAACCAACCATTCCTTAATTTCTCGATAGCTAAGGTACGACCGTTAGCTATTTCTCTAACCCAAAAATAACCCTAGGTACGACCGTAGGATTTAGTTTCTAGATTGCATTAATAATTAGAAAGGCCCAATCCTAACCAACAAACACGCTACGAGGGTTCGTTTAAATTAGATCATATGCTCCCCTGACATAAACCCAATTACGCCAGTTGCTACTGAGGTAGAGATAACGAACAATTACGGATTCAATTACCCCTATTTAGCAAAAATAGCCTATATGAATAATTAATTATTGCGCACTAATCAATCATACACAAGGCCATAGCAATTAAAATCAAGGAACATATAAATACCAATAAATGAAGAAAATAATTAAAACAGATTCGATCTCACAGTAATTGTCGAACCAAATCGTCAGTTGTCCCCTTGACTAGAAAAGCTTAACCACGCCTCATGAGAAAATCTCCCCGTTGGGGAATATTGTCGAATACCTGGCGTGTGTCAGAGGCCAGTCCAAAGAAAGAAAACTAGAACTAAACTAAAAAACTAAAACTAAAGCCCTAGATATCTTTTTCTTCTGTACGTTGTCCCCTTTTAAAGCAACAAAAGAAAGATGACTAAAAGCTATCTAGGTGGTCCCCACACATGTGGACAAAGCCTCCCAAGTACTTCTTGTTCCAAGTCTCTCTACGTTGCTTTCTTTGAAGCCCAAATGACCAAATGCCTTTCACTAGCTTGTGGTCCCCCACCAATTCAAGGGCCCAAGGATTGAAGCCCTTAGAAGTCTCCATATTTTTCACAAAGTCCCTCCTTTTTGGTAGTTTTCTGCTTCATTCCTGAAATTGATTCCAAATACCAAATATGAGTAAATATCAGCAATTAACACAATATTTGTCAGGGATAGAAGGGAAAATTAATAATAAAAATACTAACAAATTATACCCTATCAATTCCCCCCACACCTGAATCATGCTTGCCCTCAAGCATGGGAGCAGCAATTGAACACCAAAATTTTGACAATGGCTATCGCTCTAACTACCTAATTGCCAAGATACCAAGAAAAATAATAATCAAGCATCAATGGTCAAGTCCAAGAAACATCACTCCTGGTTAGCTTCTAAACCATAAACTCTTCCAATTTCAGGTTAACGAATCTAAGAAAAAGGAATAATGTACAACATTTATCAGCAAATGGTCCAATTATTAACCAAAATCTCAACATTAAATCCATAATTCGGCAAGCTGATTTTTATTACACACTAACACAACCTTCACTTTTTTTCACATTTTTTTTCCTACTTTTCTCTTTTTTTTTTCAATAGTAACAAAAGACTTAGTCGCTAGCCATTAGAGCCTTTTGACGCGAACTCCAACATTGGCAAGATGAAGGAGCCCGGTTACTCAGCTTCTATCGCCACGTGACCACGTACTCATAGGAATTACTACCTTTTGACGCGAAATCAACACTTTAGGTGAAGATCCCCGGTTACTCAGTAGTAACCACTAGCGGAGTACAGTCAACTCTTATTTACAACCATATAGCACAATAACTAAAAATGACACAAAATAACAGCAGCCAGCCTCAAATTTCCAAATATGGAGAACTAAAATTAATAATTGGACCAATTCACATGAAAAATGCCAACAATCATTCCCTATGCCTAGGAAAGTTAACCAAAAATTATAAGAGTAAAACAATCATCGATATTCACCAAAGAGATATTTTTGGACTCAACCATATTAACTTGATACCCTTTTATTATTAAAATTTGGCAATAGCAGAAATAGAGGCAACAATCCAACATCAAATTTTGGCATGCACTTACGAGCCAATCACTAAAAAGAAGAAAATGAAAATGAACGAAAGATACTAGCACCATAACTGCTCCCCCCACACCTAAATCCTACATTGTCCTCAATGGAGGAATTAAAGCAATTAAAGTGAAGAGGACAACGAAACTTTCCTCTTTGAGTGGCCAAGAGGTAGGCGGGGACGGTGGAGGAAACCAATGTGGTGGAAGTACGCGCCCAAGTTCTGAGACATCATACTCAATTCAACCAGCAAATGCAAAACTCTGTCCTCCCAAAATCTCAACAAATAGCTCCAGTTGGCCAGTTAATGCCTCTGCTAGGACCTCGGCAGTAGGCGGACAGAGGAGCTGTAGTGGTGGCGGGCAAGCTGGAGTTTGAGCAGGCGGCGGCGCGCAGCTCAGCGGAGAGGGGCGCCAAGCTGGTGGAGGTGAGCTGAAGTGCAGCTCGTTCGCCAAGTGGAGAGAGAGCAGAGGGGGAGCTGGGTGGCAGTTCGCGGAGCTTGGGCGAACTGTTGGTGGCGCGAGCTCAGGAGGCAGCGACGCGCTTGGAGTTGCGCGCGGAGATGTGGCGAGCTGGTGGAGCTGTTGGCGGTGGAAGCTGAACTCACGGCGAGAGGAGAGTTAGCTGGCGGTGCAGAGTTGGTGGTGAACAGCAGCGGAGAGAGAGGTGAGAGAGCGCAGGGGGCTGGTAGAGGTCCCCTGCTTGTGCGCACGATGCAGCGCGGCGTGTTGCGGACGAAGCTGGGGAAGAGCTTGCGGAGGAAGCGCAGGTGGAGATGGCGCAACGGGCTCACAGGGGAGAGGGCTGCGCGCGAGGGCTGCAGCGTTGCGGGTAGCGCGCGAGGAAGCTCCTGGTCGCGTGCGGCGTGGTGGTCAGCGGAGCGCAGGTGGGGCGCGACTTGGTGCTGGTAGCGGCGCGCCGTGGATGATGAAGAGGAGGAGGTGCTGCGTGGGTGAGGTTGTGGCGCAGTAGCGGCGGATGAAGGAATAGAAGGAAAAGGGGAAACAGGGGAGCGGTGGAGAAGAAGAAGAAAAATAAAGAAAGAAAGAAAGAAGAAGAAAAGAAAGAAAGAAAGAGAAATTTTTTTTTTTTTTTTGGGATTTTTTTTTTTTAAATTTAATTGAGATTGGAAAATTCGATTTTTGAATACCAAAACTGAAAATGAAAAAGGAAATTACTGTTATTTAAAGAAAGAGGGAAGAAAAAAAAAATTTTTTATTATTTTTTTTTTTTTGAAAGTGAAAAATTATTTCCTTTGTTTTTGGGTCGTCAAACACCGCGTGGGCACGCCAAGATTGGTCTTCGTCCTCTGACCTCAGGAGACGCAAACACCGCGTGGGCACGCCAAGACTTCACTTCCTGATAACAGTGGAGGAAATATGAAAACCAATTACTACTCAATCGAGAAACGAAAAACGAAAGAAATGAACAACAAAAAATAATAAAATCAATATTTGGGTTGCCTCCCAAAAAGCGCATTTCTTTAATGTCTTTAGCTAGACATTATCATGTTTTGCTCATGGAGGATAAAATCTTGTGGCTCGCTTCAATGCTTCATCTTCAATGTGATTCTGGTAACCCTCATAGATGGAGTAATTCTTGAGTACACGAGCTACAGTCTTCCATGGACCAGTAGATTGCGCCAAACAATCAAGCATTGATCGCAATTCTTCATCCACTCCTCCATCAAGAGCATTCAATGGTTCAAGATATTTTTTCATTACCACTTTTAACTTATTCCTGTCATGAAATTTCAAATTTTCTGGTATAATAAAATCAATTTCAGTAACAGGGGTTGAAGAATAGGAGTCAGGAAAATATTGATTAAGGAGTGGAGAAGATGTCACCGCATTTGGAGATTGTCCACTGGATTCATTCACTTGGATGGGTTGCGGTTGGGGTTCCATTTCTTCATTTTCGGCTTCTTTTTCAACTGCATCTGTAGATCTCTCATTTTGACACTCTTGCATCTCCTCATCACTAGTCAAGCAAATTGCACTCTTATTTTCTTCAAAATCAACAATGGTTTTCGAGGGCAATTCTTCAATTTGAGAAACCACCAATCGATTTATTCTGGATGTCAATAGACATATTTGATCTTCCAGATTACTCATTGCATCCTTCATCATCTCATTTCTCATTCGTGTCTCCTGTTGGAATTGATATGTATTAGTAGCTAATGATTCAACTATTTCTTCAAGAGACATACCTGACATAGATGATGATTCTGGAGACTCATACTGCTGAAAATTCATTGGCCCTGTTGTATAATCATAACTGGAGTTATCCCACCATCCTTGATCATACCCGTTTGGATTAGGGTCATACCATGTTTGAGACCAGGGTGAAAAATCTCCATAATTATTGAGGGGGACACTCAGATTATCTTGATATTCGGGGCACATACCGGTTGAATGATCCCTGGCATAACAATTTTACAGGTTGCAGCAGCCATTCTTTCTCTAATAGAGTTCAGTGCCTCTGAATATGCAAACTTAGAAAAGAAACTAGTCTCATCGCCTTCCCCGAAAACAAAATCCATTATATCACCAAAATACGGAGTGTTAGAAGCCATAAGCTATATAAAAAAAAAAATAATAAGAGAAAAATAAATTAAAAATCAAAACAAGGTGAACTCAAAAAGAAACAAATTAATCTGACACCAGTCCCCGGCAACGGCGCCAAAAATTGACAGGTGCCGAACCTGTACAATAATAAATACCTACTCGAGAAAAATACAGATTTTGTATATAGCGGTGAGTAGGGTCGAATCCACAGGGACTGGGGATAATTTGTTTCTTCTAAAATCCAAAGTATGGGGGGTTTTGGATTAAATGCTAACTAAATAAATTAACTGCAGAAAATAATTAATTAAAAGAAATGATTGAGGAAACTCTAGCCAAGGGTACACATCAGAAATGGTTCATGCACTGATCATTGATGCAGAAATAATTCCAACATCTAGCAATAGATTAGTTATAGTTGTCATGCACGCGATAAACAACCAACCATTCCTTAATTTCTCGATAGCTAAGGTACGACCGTTAGCTATTTCTCTAACCCAAAAATAACCCTAGGTACGACCGTAGGATTTAATTTCTAGATTGCATTAATAATTAGAAAGGCCCAATCCTAACCAACAAACACGCTACGAGGGTTCGTTTAAATTAGATCATATGCTCCCCTGACATAAACCCAATTACGCCAGTTGCTACTGAGGTAGAGATAACGAACAATTACGGATTCAATTACCCCTATTTAGCAAAAATAGCCTATATGAATAATTAATTATTGCGCACTAATCAATCATACACAAGGCCATAGCAATTAAAATCAAGGAACATATAAATACCAATAAATGAAGAAAATAATTAAAACAGATTCGATCTCACAGTAATTGTCGAACCAAATCGTCAGTTGTCCCCTTGACTAGAAAAGCTTAACCACGCCTCATGAGAAAATCTCCCCGTTGGGGAATATTGTCGAATACCTGTCGTGTGTCAGAGGCCAGTCTAAAGAAAGAAAACTAGAACTAAACTAAAAAAACTAAAACTAAAGCCCTAGATATCTTTTGCTTCCGTACGTCGTCCCCTTTTAAAGCAACAAAAGAAAGACGAGTAAAAGCTATCTAGGTGGTCCCCACACATGTGAACAAAGCCTCCCAAGTACTTCTTGTTCCAAGTCTCTCTACGTTGCTTTCTTTGAAGCCCAAATGACCAAATGCCTTTCACTAGCTTGTGGTCCCCCACCAATTCAAGGGCCCAAGGCTTGAAGCCTTGAAGCCCTTAGAAGTCTCCATATTTTTCACAAAGTCCCTCCTTTTTGGTAGTTTTCTGCTTCATTCCTGAAATTGATTCCAAATACCAAATATGAGTAAATATCAGCAATTAACACAATATTTGTCAGGGATAGAAGGGAAAATTAATAATAAAAATACTAACAAATTATACCCTATCACAGTTCTTGCATCTTCAAGGTCAAAAAATGAAATCTCAGAAAAAATAGAAAACTGTCGGTTAAACTGGGCATTTGGCAGTCAGGAGTATTTTAGTCATTTCACAAGCTACAGTGCTCCGATTAAGCTGAAATTTTACAGGTAGCTAGTTAACTCAATTCCCTACAACTTTTATGTTTTGAGCAAGACCTGATTTGGCCTTTCTCATGGATACAGTGCAAAAACAGGGCAGATTCCACTATCAAAGTTGGAAATTCACTTCTACTCTAAATTTATATCCTAACTCACTACTATCAAGTACTATATCATCAAAACTATCAATTACCAGCTCAATGCCATCAATTACTAGATAAACAACCATAAGCAAGGCTAAAAAATGTAAACCCTAACTAAACATTCCACTATATCATCCAAAATTAAATGATCAACCATAGTGAACCAAGGACATAGGCTTCTTTCCCGATTTTAGCAAGAATAAGTAAGAGAAAAGGAAGGGCAAGCATTATACCTTCCAAAAACTGCTTGTAAATGAAAACTAAACCCCTTTCTTCCCAAAATTTTACCACACAAAACTGTCCCAACACCAAAAGAGAAGTTTAATCGGTTTAGTTTTTGAGATTTCACTCAAACAAGATGGATTCAAGGTTGGAGTTGAAGTGGTTTTTCTCTCTTTTCCCTCTCTTGAAGCTCGGCCAACATGAAGAAGAAAGGAAGAAGAAATGAAGCCAAAAGAAAGATAAGAAGATAGGAAATTCAAAATTGGATGGATTGCCGCCAAGTGTCACCGCAAGATTAATCGATTTAGTTTTTGAGATTTCACTCAAACAAGATGGATTCAAGGTTGGAGTTGAAGTGATTTTTCTTTCTTTTCCCTCTCTTGAAGCTCGGCCAACATGAAGAAGAAATGAAGCCAAAAGAAAGATAAGAAGATAGGAAATTCAAAATTGGATGGATTGCCGCCAAGTGTCACCGCAAGATTAATCGGTTTAATTTTTGAGATTTCACTCAAACAAGATGGATTCAAGGTTGGAGTTGAAGTGGTTTTTCTTTCTTTTCCCTCTCTTGAAGCTCGGCCAACATGAAGAAGAAATGAAGCCAAAAGAAAGATAAGAAGATAGGAAATTCAAAATTGGATGGATTGCCGCCAAGTGTCACCTCAAGATTAAGTCTAAAATTTTTTCCTTCTTTTCCTCTTTTCTTGGTCAACATTTTTGGCCACTTTAAGGCTAATGAAGGGCTGATATTTCTGATATAATAGCAAGGAAATTAAGGTAATAAAGTAGTGTTCAAGTGGTGTATTCAATCGGTAACAAACGGTACATGTCGGTTCACACCGTTTTTCCTTAACTCGCCCGTACTAGTGTTTTAACTTATGATTCACTAACTTATTATTATCACTTCTAATCACACACTTTCTTTTATCTAAAACTCACTCTTAACCACCGAATTTAGTACACACACCTCCATAATTAATCACACTACCAAAAGTCGTGAAAACCCTAATTTGCCCTAATTATAAAACTAAGGGCAAAACTCTTAATTCTATTATTTCTTACAACTATTGAGGGAGTAAATGAGTAATAAAGATATTATAAAATAATTTAATCAAAATAAGAGGGAATTTTAAGAAAATATAAGCAAATTTTCCAGTCATCACACACACACACACATATATATATATATATATATATATATATTGACTCGTGCCTTGAGGAAACTTTGTAAACTATCTTGGTTGGTCTGTTTGATTTTTTACTTAATTTTAATATGCACCTGAATTGTGATAGAGAATATGATGGTAACCTCAGGAAAAAAAAATTCAAGGAGCAAACGATATGGAAAAACTTGGGAGTGACATTATGTTTTTTCTAAATTTTAATTGAGTTATCAAACTGCCGTCAAAACAAACAAGTAACAAATTCATTTTATCCAATCAAATACCGTCACCTAAGCAAACAACTGACTATTAAAACTTGATTTAGTAGCCTACACTAGATTTCTTCTTCTGTTCTTATTACTAGTTTCTCGTTTCTTCTTCTTTTTTTTTGGCGGTTAAGTTTTGGAAATTTCACCAGTTGGACTTGTATGTTAATTGGATTCCAATATGAATTTAAGAACCGATGTCAATGTATATAGCTCTTTGCTTTGTGCTATCGACTAGATACTCGCAGCTTTACAGAATATTGATGATTTTCCTGACGAACTTTCCACCACCGGTATAATTATATAAGTTATATACTTCTAGGCTCATTTGAATCTTCTTGTCATGTTTGAAATACATTTGTTTTTTATTCACTGGCATTCCAACTTCTTTCTTGTGAATTTCTTCCAACGATTTTAAATTGATACAAATAGACTAATTGAAACAGACGAAAAAAAATTGAGCCCTGGGAAATTGACTAATGTATACTTAGAGGAAAACCCTATAATTTAACTAATTGAAATTGTTATAATCTAACAGTTAAAAGTCACTTATTTTATCATTTAACGGTGAATTTAACTTTGGATTAACTTTTTACACACTGACAATATAGTAATTTTTTTTTACACTAACAGCTATGAATATATGCCACATGTGTATGTTTTGAATTTCAAATTTAAATTCATGTTATTGATATGATCTAAACTTGTTAATATATAAAAAAATTGTACACTAACAGTGTATAAAAAACTTACTCTTTAACTTAAAAATATGATATTCAAAATTTTCATTATCGAAACTACTAAGGTGATAGCTTGATGTTCCGAATTCGAATTTAGCTACTTGGGGCTGGTAGTGGTGGTTATGGGGACAGCTACTTGAGCTGTGGTCAAGCTTGACTACTAGTATTAGGTAATTAGCTTGGGCTGGCCGGAATTGGAAAGCCAAACGTGCTGTCAGATGAATTTGTACGCATCCGGTGCCATTCTAGCAGGAGATTTTGGGACAAAAAAAAGTAGGATTTTTTTTTTCTGTTTATATATATAGATTAATTTCACATTTCCTCTTTAATGGACTAGGAACTTGTTTTGTTATTGTTCTTTCATGGAAGGAGCCCCGATGCTCGATCTACTTGATTTTCAAGAAAGTGATTAAAAGCATGCGTGATTGTGGGGGAAGAAAACACAAAGAAGATTCTCACTCTCTGGAAAGTTGGAGACTGCCTTGGTAGGTCTATTTTAGCTTGCTTGCTACTGAAGGAAAGAGTCAAACTAGTGACATTTGAGAGAAAGAAAAAGCGGATAGAAGAAGCTTACTCGTAACAAATAGGATGAGCTTTGATGCTTTCTTACATGGTATCATTTTTCCCTTTTTCACGTCAAAAAGAGATGTGGATATGTGTCCTTGGTAGCCAGAATTCACTTCATAACAACTGGGCATCTACAAAGTGAAAAAAAAAAAAAAAAAAAAGTTGCAATTCTGTAGAAACCACAATTTGTTTACTTTTTAAAAATTTTAAAGTTTCAAAAGAAAAAGAAAAAAAAAGACGAATTTCAAAGGAAAATCAGTTGCTATAGCTGCCTTCCAAAGCAAGAAGCACAAAGCTGTGAAGTAGAATCAAACTTTTGCACCTTCTAAAACATATGGGCTCGTATATTACCACTTTTGCGTACTTGCATGTACAGTACTATGAAGCAGAATGGACCGCTTGAAGGTAATGTACAACTCCTTGTCATGACAAGAAATCAAATTCTTTTGTTGACTTCGAAAGGTTATTATAAGTACAGTCAAAAAGGTTATTCTTGATATTCAAGAAAGGGAGAGTAATTGAAAGATGAAAGATGCAGATCGATTTTTTGTCGAATGTGCTATATATATGGTCATAATTAAGTTACGTGTTATAAGCAATATATGTTCTCTTGCCTTTCTTTTTTTTTAAAAACAAAAACACATGTAGTTCCTAAATTCTTCTTCTTGTTCCTTTTTTTTTTCTGGGTTTTAATTAAAAGGTCCATGTTAAATTATTTTTTTGGCTAACAGCCGTCGAGCACTCATTAAGAGGGGTTTTTCGAAAAGTGTTAATTAATTTAGAAAATGTCTAGATGCAAGGGTGTAATAATGGTAATTGTGTGTATCGACATTGATAAATTTGGTGTAATATAGGTATGTTAATGAGTGTCGAATATGTACTCATTCAAAAAATCCTTAAAACTATCTAGGACTATTTATTACCTCATAATCATAGTGAAATCTAATTATCTAGAACCACTTGTTGCCTTACAATCACAATGCAACCTAATTATCTTAGGACCATTTATTGAGTTTGGCTTGAAGCCCTTGATGCAAAGATGTGTAATTTTTTCCAACTTAATAAACGCTCACTAGGGATGGCAAGTCAGTCGTATGTGTAAAGTTGCAAAATTTTGTTGATTGCCGTCCAACAATTGAAAAGGAAAGTTCGAGGAACCAATTAAGACCGCACCAAGTTGCTGGACTTTCTTTCTTTTTCGGATTTTGTAACTTGTAAGCCAGTTTATCAATCATCAAAACAGACAAAATTTCCAGAGATAAAGCTTCTGTGATTCCTTCAGTTCAATGCCGATCCTACATTTTTAAGTCCACATTGGTGGCATTAATACATATGTACGAAGCTTAATTCAACAACATTACAACTAATAATTCCCTTTCTACAAAAAATTACTCTTATAACGGTACGGGGGAAGGAGTGCAAGTGAGAAATCCCAGATTTGAGACCTCTCACTTAAACTTAAAAAAAAAATCCCTTTTCTTAAATTTTAGTAATTTATGTGGTAATTTGAAAACTTAATTAATACATCATGCTTGCGATTTTTGGATTTCAAACTATAACAGATTCTCTAATTTTATTGATTTACTGAATAATTTAAGAATATACACAATAGTATGACAAGTTGAGTTTCCATATTACTTTCAAACAGTGTAAAAATTGACATCTTTGCGTCCCATTTTGTTAAAGAAGTCTAAAAGGTTGGTCTTAATTAATCGTCACAAGCAAGCATCTAAGAACAAAAAACCAATCCAACCGTACAAAGTTAAAAAAACCCACCAAAAAAAAAAATTCAAAAGATAACCTCTTGAAGTGTGACATTCTTTCCAATTGAGTTTTTGCATAATCATACAATTTTCCTTGCTAAGTATGAAAAAATAGAAAAAGGGTCTTCCATTTCTATAATTACCAGGCTTCCACTTCCTCACGAGGCATTATTTTTGGCACATATCAGTACACCAGCACTGACATCCCATTCACTCTTTCTCTCTCAGTTAATTCCCTACTACACCAGCACACGAGCACCTATAGTTTCCATCTCTTGCAATTTTTTGATCAAGTTTAGCCAGACCAAACCAACAAAAAAAGGGGTGTCACGGAAAGGGCAAAATTTTGTGAAAGAATGGGAAATAGAGTTACTGTGCTAGAAAATAGGACATTGTACAATATTGAAATTAGAATGTGGGTTTACCCTGCTAGACCTGATGAATTCAAGAAAACTTTGAGGATCAAGCCAGGTAGATCCACAAGAATAATGGCCACAACTTTCAACAGTAGTAATCAAGATCATGATCACGGTGGTCTTGAAGAAGAAGTAATGTTAATGGTGTATGCAAATGGAGGTTGGACTGGTAGATACATCCTTCCTCTCCACTTGTTCGCTTATGCGAAAGTCTCCTGCGACAGAAACCAGCACGGTCAAGTCATTCTTCGAGCCAAAAGGGCAAACTTCAACTTCTTCAGACTCAGGTACTTCTTTTTCAACTCTTAATTTCATTCTACTTATTTATTCTTCTTCTTTTTTGTTTTTTCATATTACCATTGATTTATTTAGCTTTTCCAAGATATGACTGCAGTATATTGAAGTTTTCACTGAGAACTTTTTATACACGTAAAATTTATAATTTTCAAAAAAATAAAAAAAAAAGATGTAAAAATATGAGGTTTTGAAAATTTATAAGTGTGACCAAAATTCAGCAAGGGCGAAAGCCCAAAAACATTAGAGGGAGGGAGGGCAAGTATGATTTTCGAAACTCTTTTTATTTAATATTTAATTTTCTTAAATGTTTTGATCTTCTTTCATTTGCTCGATGAGTTTTTAACAGGTGTTTTGCCATATGTCCTGCAAAATACGTGGGACTAGGAATGATTGAAGAGGGCATTTAGGCATGGTATTTATCACTAACTCTACCTTTCTTTTTTTTTTGTCAAAACACTAACTCTACCTTTCACAATACCACTTTTGTTTAGTTTCCATTCCATTTCTGCGGCAGGGTTGGGGGTTATTGATAGCATATGCAATCAACATTTATTGTTTTAATGGCTATGGATAGCATCAATACTCTTTAATTACTATTTCAATCGAACAATAGACAAAAAGGGTGTTCTCGACACCCAGCATAGAAGCGGTCAGAGACATTAGCTAAGTGATTGTAAGATTCATGCTTCGACTGTCAAGTTCTTTTTTTTTTTTTTGTGAAAAACATGAATAAACCGGTTGAATAGAGTCCAAGGCTAGGAAGATTGAAGATTACTCTTTTTTTATTCTTTTTTTCCCCTAGGGTACAATGATATACATGACGAATATTATGGAAGATAAATGTGTTATTTTTCATTAGACAATTGTGCATTTAGTGAATATATTTTGTAACTAAATACAGAGGTAGATCTGTTCAAATTTGGTCAAAATCTCATTTTACAAATTATTTTTAATGGCTTAAATTCTGCAGACTGATTCAGCTCTTTAATTGATGATCCTTGCAGGTCTCGGGGAATACTTGACCATGTTTGTTTTATTCTTAAGGCTGTGGGAGGTCCCTCGAGAGGATTGAAATTTGTCTGGAATTAAAATTGTATTCTACAGAAATTATACTACTAAATTCTATAAAATCCAAGTTCATTTCCACACAAATTCCAATTCTCTCAACACTCCAAACACAGCAGCAAATTTTCCTTACCATCTGTGTTTGTGAAGTGACAAGTACCAAGCATACGGTTTCGAATCTTCTGTCCCCAAATTAGTCTCGAAAGTCACAAAGACTACATATTTGGGGATAGAGGGGATAGAGATTAATTTGGAGACAGAAGATTCGAAGTCCAAGCATACATATTTTCCTGTGGCGAAAGTCACGAAACTGCGACAAACTAGTGATGTAGATTTGGTTTTCAGATGATATTGCGTATTAATTATTGTCCAGTGGTCACGGAAGGGCTCATAGAGGCCTTCTCCTAGTCAGATTTAGAGTTCAAATTATGTGTCTGGAAGTTAGGAGTGGCAAAAGTGTAGGGAGAGATGGAAGGATTTGAAAAAGAAAATTTATTAATTGTTGATGTAAAATGGGATTTCCTATCAATGTTATTGTACTTTTATCATAATTCCACATTAGTTTCTTGTTTCATTGAGAGAAATTATTCATAGGGAAAACTCCTACTATCACCATGACTACCTCCTCTCGAAGCAGGGGCACGGACAATTGTCACTGACAATCGTATGGAACGGTGTAACGATATTTGAACGGATTGTAATTCAAATTCAACAGATTATACATCTTTACAATAGAGATATAATATTATATTACTGTTCATGTGAGTCTCATGTATAATAATTACGTGTCTATTGTAAGAATGTACAACAATTCAATTTGAATTACAACTCATTCAGAAATTTTCACCCTTCCATGACAACCGTCCGTGCTCTTGATCCTTTCCTCTCCACTTTCTCCCTTTTTTTGGGCAGGAGACCAAGGTATATCCCTCCTTTGCAGAAAAATTACTCAGCAGGCATGTATACTATCCATATGGTCATTGTCAAAGCAAATCCGCAGAAAATTGTACTGATAATTCTATTAGAGAAAGGAAATGAAAATGTATCAATCATAAAATAATTGAGTAAAAAGGACATAAAATTTGCTCCAGCACCCCAGTGAATGCGGTAACACAATAGTATTAGGGTGAATTCCACTTTGCCATTCGTTTAATTTCAGTTTGCATCCTTAAATTTAAGTATTAGGCAGATTTGCCCCCTCTTAACGATTTTGGTTAAATGTTAATTTCTTTGGCAAATATACAGTTGAAATGGGTTACGTCACCGCGGAAATTCCAATAAAGACAAAGATAAACTTAAATAAACATATAATCCAAAAAAAAAAAAGTAAACTTTCAAAGGCAATATATATCACAAACATTTCAATTTCCTTCTTTTGAATTGAGGCATTTGACGAAAGAAAGGTTTGAAATTCTCTCAAATCTCTCTCAGCTTGTTTGAATTACTTGGGAGGTATTTGGGTTTGCAATCTATTAATTATTTAAAAATATTTAAACCCTAAAATAATTGGTAGATTATAAATCTAAATATCCCTCAATTCATCCGCTCAATCTAAAGGGTTTTGAGAGAATTTCAAATTTTTTGTCAAATCTCTCAATCCAAACTTAACCTTAGTTGATCTAAATTCTAATTGCTTCTCAACTTTTCATAAAAAAAAATGCATTTTAAATAGCCAATGACATTTAATGAGCTAATATTCTCCCAACGTTCAGACAGACGAACATCAGCTTGAATGCGTGCTTTAAAGGCCTTAAAAAAGGTGCTTTAGTTTTTCTATTTTTAGTGCTTGTTTGATAACTCTATTTAATGCTAAAAATTAATTTACTCCCTCCCTTTTTTTATAACTGACGTTTAAGGTTTTGCACACCAATTAAGAAAAGTTTTTCATTGCTTAAATCTGTACACTACTTTCCTTTTGTACCCTCATTAATTGTCCAATTCACTCATATTTTCTCTCACTAGAGTACTAAATGGTGCTGTTTTACTAGGCCAAAAGCAATGCAAACTAACTCCCACCAAACTAAATGTTTCTAAAATGAAAAACTTTCCCACCAAAAATTTTCACCTAAATTTTTAATCTGAAATTTTAAACATTTTTAACTCCCACCAAATATTTTGAGAGGCTATGAGGACTTCACTATATAAACTAGTCTCAAGAGAAATACATTATTTGTATTCTTTTGCATGGGGGGTTCATTCAAATCAATACTAATGGAGCTTTTATGTATTGTTGGCACATTCGACTTCAACTTCTGCATCTTCATCTCTCTTGTTTCTTCAAAAAGAATCTTCAACCACTTGTTTAATTAACTCATCTTCAAATTCTTGTCCATTCAACTTTTCACCCCCAAAGGATGGGTTTGAAGGTGCAAGTGGTTGATGGCGGGGGAGGCGGTGGATGGAGGAAGAACAAAGGGGGTTCAACATACTGCGAGAAAAGAAGAAAGAATACGGAGGGGCAGATAATTACTAGGGTTGTTACAAAGAGAGAAGCAATAATTACTAGGAGTAGTAATTAAGAACCCTGTATTGGAAAAGAGAGATAAAATGGTAAAATTGTGAAAAAATAATTAATACTGTATGGGAATAATAAAATGACAGATAAAAGTACACTAGAGCAAATTTCTTAAACGTCAGTTATAAAAAAAGGGAGGGAGTCTCGCAGTATGTTGAACCCCCTTTGTTCTTCTCCATCACCGCCTCCCTCCGCATCAACCACTTGCACTTCAACCATCTTTGGGGGTTGAAAAGTTGAATGGACCAAGAATTTGAAGATGAGTTAATTAAACAAGTGGTTGAAGATTCTTTTGAAGAAACAAGAGAGGATGAAGATGCAGAAGTTGAAGTCGAATGTGCCAAAATACATAAAGCTCCATTATGTATTGATTTGAATGAACCTGCAAAGAATACAAATAATGTATTTCTCTTGAGACTAGTTTATATAGTGAAGTCCTTATAGCCTCTCAAAATATTTGGTGGGAGTTAAAAATGTTTAAAATTTCAGATTAAAAATTTAGGTGAAAATTTTTGGTGGGAAAGTTTTTCATTTTAGAAACATTTAGTTTGGTGGGAGTTAGTTTGCATTGCTTTTGACCTAGTAAAACAGCACCATTTAGTACCTCATTAGAAAAGGGTTGATGGACATAATGGATAAAGAAAAAAGGACAGATTCAGAAAAAAACTTTTCTTAATTGGTGTGCCAAAACTTAAACGTATTAAAAAAAGGAGGGAGACTACACATACTATAACTCTCATACATAAAACACATTCTCATACATGTTCTCGCAAAAAATACACATTTGTTCTCTTTCTGTTCATACACATACACTCATGCAAATATACACTCTCCTACAAAATATTCACACTTAAACAGCACCTCGAAATTGTTATATTGTTTTCTCTCTCTCTCTCTCTCAAACACACATATACATACTTTTCTTTCTCTCTAGATACACAAATAAAGGCAATTTTTTAAAGATAAAAAATAATATTTCTGCGATATTTCAATTCAGCACTATAATTTGGTTAGTTATCAAATAAATATAACCTAATCAATTCAGTAAATTAATACTTTCAGCATTTAATTGTCAGATTTCGGACTTCAATCTTATTACAGGCCCTTAGGTTGAATCAAACTTGTGGAGTGATAATTAGTCAATTGAAACTGTTAAGCTCACGTAACAAATTAAACTTCATGGACTAAATTGAAATTACGCAAAACCTCCAGAATACAGAGATGAAATCACCTGGAAGTTAATATTCAGTTTCCAAACATAGCAGCATGTTTCACTTCTTAAATGTTGGCACCGTTGCAAGGCATCTGCTGTGGGTGGTCGTGACTGCTGACCCACTTTTTAGAATTTTAGGTGCTGTGGGATGGTGGGGAGAGAACGGGAACTTGTGAGGTAGAGGGCCTGGTACCTTCCGCCGAATCTCAACCCAAAATGCTTACTGCAGACCCTCATCTAAATCTCACCCAAAATGCATACTGGATTTCATGTAAAGAGCTATGTGAAGTGTCAATATAAATTACAAAAAAATTGAACCTCTTCAGCACTGTGATAAGCTATATAGCATGGGCTCCAAACAATAAGCTATACAACAAAAGAAAATCGCACTCAATCTAACACTAGTTGTCCAAAACTCTAGAGAACGCATACTTGCAAGTGCAGTTTACAAACCAAACTTTGTTACAAAGAGGTATCTTTAATCTGATACACCAATCCTGTCTACAACAAGGAGTGCATAGTAACAAACACCTTGGACTTAAAATGAATTAGATCTAGAAGTCCAAAAAGATGTCGACAAAAAAGCCAGATCTGCCAAAGGCCATAGAAGCTCCATCTGGTGCTTTAAGTTCCAATAACTAACATCTGTGAGAGAAGTTCACCTGCAGTCCATGAGGCTATGCAAGGCAAAGCATCAATATTATTTGTCAGACCTGTTAAATCAATTGTTAATGAATAATGTGTTGCTAGGAGTAGTTAATCATAAATTTCTTTTCTATATAAAAGTCATCCTTAAAATAGCGACATCTCAAGGCATTTTATTTCCACCATGCAGAAAACAACACAGGAATTCAAAGATAAATAGTTACACAAATTGCTTCTACCCCATTCCACACCTGAAAATCAAGAAAATGCAGCTTGAATAATTCTTATCAGATCCCCAAAAGAGGCAGTCATACGATCATCTCCAAAGCCCTTCTGCAATATCCTTTGTGAAATAATGTAAAATGCAAGTAGCATGAGATGACCAACTACATGCTAAGATTATGTGGAACAAAAATTGATCTAAATGCAGAACAATTAACTAAATTAATTACAAACAGAAACATATTACTAAAGTTCCTCACAACCTGAGACTCTCTTCATTTTTTCTTTTCTTTAGCAACATGAACCCTCTTCACTGATCAACAATAAAGTAGCCAGTAGTGCAGCCAAGGAATACAATATTCCAAATACATCAATTCAGAAACACTATTTTATTACAGAGGACCCTTTCATTTAAAGCACTGAAATGGCAGTCCTAACTTTCAAGCCAAATCCCAATTTGGCTTAGTACAAGGAAACTTCTTCCAACCTCCAACTGTATCTCTAACTGATGCAACCACAGCGGCAACTACACTAACAGTGAATACAGGGATTCTTTGAAAGATAGCCTTGGTTTCTTGCTCTCCATGGGTGATATAGCATGGCAGAGAAAGCCAACCACTTTACCTGATCAATAAAGGAATTAGTCTTCTAGAGATCACATATCCATTCCAGCTCTGCAGACTAAGCAAACAACTCCTACAGGTTAAACAGAGCAGCAGCACTTTGTTCCAAACTACAGAGGAAACAATTCAACTGAAAAACAAATGTTCCATAGTTTCATCAGTACCTCTACACAATTCACAGGAAGCTGACTCCACTGCTACTCCCCAACTCTGCAATCTATTTTTTGTGATCAATTTCTTTCAACATTACAGCCATAAAATAAAAGAAAACTGAGGCACAAACCTTTACCCCATACTGTTATCATTGCATAACTATTGCCTGTCACTTTCTCCAAGCCTACCAAAATTGTCAACTGAAGTTTGATAACTCTAGAATCAATTAATGATTTTTGAGACACAAACGTTTGCTTGGTTAAGTAAACAAATGAAACAAATTAAGCCAGCATCATCTGCTCTTCGGATACACGGCCTAATTAAAAATCTTAGGATCCTTGCAAGGTAAAAGAATTTAATATAATTTATTATCCAGCTAATAAAAGACATCTAGACCTCCATCAGCAACAATGGCTTGGCTTGGTACTGAGAATCCACCAAACAACACTCTCATATAGCAAGCCAATCTCAGTCTTCTAGCTGATACAAGAACTCTAGATCGCATCTAGCAATAGCAGCTTGGCATGGTAATCATAATCTACACAAGAAACACATCAAATTTCTCATGTCATTTTAACAAAGCACTGCCAAATCAAATTCAGCTATACATTTATCGAAATCACAAAGCATGATGCACAACAACGAAAAGAATAATCCTGCGAGAACCTTGTAGATTCAAGAAACAAATAATCCTGAGACTGACACGGATCATGAGCAAACTAATTAACCCGACTCCAGATTTCAATCAAAAAAGGGAGGATCTTTAAATGCACAATGTTGGCTAAGATTTACAAACAATTAATCCCTCAATCTTAACAGAAACAAAATGCAATAGAAAAGCTACAACTACTGACTGAGGCATTAGCACAAACATATGGGAGGCACTTAAGAACTAACCAGCGAAAAAAGACCTATCACCATAAATGAAATTTAATTGAGAATTGAGTAGAAATCCGCTCAACAACGCCTTGGCTCTTCAATTCTTCGATTCCTGTCTGTCACAGGTGACTTTCGCCTCACAAGGAAAGAATCCCTGGCGAAAGTCACCTGCGACAGAAGTAAGCCGAAGAGGGGAGGAGCGACGGCGTTTGAGCGATGATTAGAGACACAGCGGAGAGAAGCCGAGACTGGCGACTTCCCTAACATTTGCCCAATTTTATAGAGGACCATTAGGGCACAAAGACGGGCAAAGCTACTCCCCTTATAAGGAACTAACCAAATTTTTTTTTTTTTTAAATTTTAGGGATAATTTCAGAAACCTCCCCTGAGGTTTCTGACAATTTCACTGAGCTCCCCTAAGGTTTGGATAATTACACCTACCTTCCTTGATTTGATAATTTTAGTAACAAAACCTTAAAATAATATTGACTTTGTCAATTTTTAAATGAATACACAAAAATACCCTTGTGTAATGAGTTTTAGTTTATTTCCCTATACAATTATAAGATTATTTAGTATAATTATAAGGAAAATGTGCCAAATTTTTCATGTTCATATCTGCTATTTGAAAAACAGGTATAATAATAATTTTATTACTATGATATGATACTTTTGATGGTATTTTATTGTAGATTTATATTTATAAGATAGAAAAGAAAACGTTGAAATAATTTATTTAGAGTTTATGAATTTTTGAAGTAGTGGGATTATCATAATTTAGTAGTGCTTTTGGGTCTTCTTTTGATTTATTGTTAATTTTAATACCAAAAAACTAGAAAACAAATATCAGTAAAAATATTGGATTACATATAAAATTAATTCGTCAAAAAAATCACTAATTCGACATTTGGTTATAATAGAAAATAGAGACAATAGTGGT